>NC_092105.1:47738886-48038886 GCF_045679555.1 Salvelinus alpinus | reverse complement strand
CACCCGCAGAGCTCTCCAGAGGGTTGTGCGGTCTGCACAACGCATCACCGAGGCAAACTACCCTAGCCACTGCCTGTTCACCCCGCTACCATCCAGAAGGCGAGGTCAGTACAGGTGCATCAAAGCTGGAAACGAGAGACTGAAAAACAGATTTTATCTCAAGGCCATCAGACTGTTAAACAGCCATCACTAATACAGAGATGCTGCTGCCTACTTGCAGACTTGAAATCATTGGCCACTTTAATAAATGGATCACTAGTCACTTAATAATGCCACTTTAATAATGTTTACATTTATTGCATTACTCATATGTAATCTCATATGTATATACTGAATTTTAAACCATCTATTACATCTTGTCTATGTCGCTCGGTCATTGCTCATCCATGTATTTATTTATTCTTATTACATTCTTTTACTTAGATTTGTGTGTATTAGGTAGTTGTTGTCAAATCGTTAGATTACTTGTTAGATATTGCTGCACTGTTGGAACTAGAAGCACATGCATTTCGCTACACTCGCAATAACATCTGCTAACCATGTGTATGTGACCAATAACATTTGATTTGATTTTGATCACCACGCTGCCTCGCGAAAACAATGACGTGTGAACGAGCGGTGGCTCAAAATAAAACAGCCTCATTATAGCTTTCAGTCAGACATTCACGCTTGTTTTACAGTTGAAATATCTAGCCAACATTTTTAATTCAAAAACATTGCTTGTGTTGATCAGAGCTGTAACGTTTTGACACTTTGACTTTGACTTTGGTTAATGGCAAGTCCAAACAAATTCTAGTAGTAGTCATCGCTCCTGCTCAAGAGTCTACACATTCTGGGTGACGTGACACAAGTCATCATCTCACTGGCTTCTTCTCTGGTGACCTCTCATTGGCTATTGCTGATCACCATATCAAACCGTGTTGTTGCACATCTCACACTACAAGAGCATTGCTGATTTTGTGCCGATAAAATCAAACATGTTTGAAAATAACAGGACGTCTGGGAGTGATGAAAGACTGAATCGGTAGACCTCAGATTTTGTCTCAGATCTCAAAAACGTGTCTGGAACAGCCAAATCGGGGCCAAAATTATGTAGTGTACACCCGGCTTTAGCGTTAGTATCTTAGCAAGTTTATTCAGTTTGCATTAGCTTTAGTGCTGGCAGTACTGTATTGGCGCCCGGCCATAACAGCTTCTTATCTCCGGGTTCTGTATCAGTGAGCAGATGAGCTGATGGGTAACTTAAACACTGCCGTTTCACACTCTTATTGAATACTGCACTGTTGGGTCGGGCTTGCAAGTTAAGCATTTCACGGTACGAATAAAACTTGTAACATGAAACTCTGCAGCAGATTGGAAAACACAGCCAATAATCTTTTCCCATGGCACAGTGGGTTGGATTGGTGCTGAGCTGTGGGTTTGATTCCCGCATGGGCCACATACTGTGTGTATAGGTGTAATGTGTGTTGACCGTAAGTTGTTTTGAATGAAATGTTGGCAAATGACAGTGTATTTTGTAGTGTCACCACAAAGGGTGCAAGGAGGACAGAGGTTTAGGCCGAGGAATAGTCCCTGATGCTGTGCTATCTGACCTATTATATTCCCATTTTTACCCTCATATGCCCATTTCAGTTGTTTGTGTGCTTTGTTACACCTGTTTGAACCCAACACTTTCGTATCATCCTCATAATCAAATATCATCCTAATTGCTCTCATCTAAAAATCACTCGCATCTCAACCAATGTTTGTCATACATCATTCTCAAACGTCCTACTTTTTCAACTCTTTGTCAATCTGTCACTCTCTTTCTACACATACACACTCTAGCCCCCACAGCCCTTGCACCTATTCTAGCTCTTTGACGAGTACAAACACACAGGTGTGATCATTCTACATTGGTCCCTTCAGCGAAGGGTCAAATGGGTGTGATTAGGACACTTCATTAGAACTTCCACTGGATGGGCAGTGTTTATGTGTGTGTGTGTGTAAGTTTGAGAGAGAGAGGCTGTTTGTTCATTGGGCAAAAGGGGTCTATAAGCGTGTGTGCGCTTGAGTCGAGTCTGATTTTTGGAGCAGCGGACACCTTTTGGTAACAGGATACCCTCAGCGGTCCGGGTTTCTAAAACTCCCATTCACAGGGGGGCGGTAGCTAAATTACTTTAGCCTGGATAAAAACATAGCAAGCTAGCAAGCCTTAGGTTACAACATCTCCATGTGAAATAATCGGATTTACAGTGCATTCGGAAAGTATTCAGAACCCTTCACTTTTTCCACATTTTGTTACTTTCCAGCCTTATTCTAAAATTGATTAAATAGTTTTTTCCTCCCACATCAATCAACACACAATACCCCATACTGACAAAGCAAAAACAGTTTTGAGAAATGTTTGTAATGTAAAAAAACAAAAACATTTTTACATAATTTATACATTAATACATTTACATAAGTATTCAGACCCTTTATTCAGTACTTTGTGGAAGCATCTTTGGCAGCGATTACAGCCTTGAGTCTTCTTGGGAATGATGCTACAAGCTTGGCATACCCGTATTTGCTACAAGCTTGGCACACCGACCCTTTTCTCTGTATATATCAATGATGTTGCTCTTGCTGCTGGTGATTATCTGATCCACCTCTACACAGACGACACAATTCTATATACCACTGGCCCTTCTTTGGACACTGTGCTAACAAACCTCCAAACGAGCTTCAACGCCATACAACACTCATTCCGTGGCCTTCAACTGCTTTTCAATGCCAGTAAAACTAAGTGCATGCTCTTCAACCGATTGCTGCTCACACCCTCCCGCCCGACTAGCATCACTTAGAATATTTGGAAAGAATTTGGAAACTTAGAATATGTGGACAACTACAAATACATATGTGTCTGGTTAGACTGCAAATTCTCCTTCCAGACTCACATTAAACATCTCCAATCCAAAATTAAATCTAGAATTGGCTTCCTATTTCACAACAAAGCCTCCTTCCCTCATGCTGCCAAACTTCGGCGATGTCATTTACAAAATAGCCTCCAACACTCTACTCAGCAAACTGGATGTAGTCTATCACAGTGCCATCCATTTTATCACCAAAGCCCCATATACTACCCACCACTGCGACCTCCATGCTCTCGTTGGCTGGCCCTCGCTACATATCCGTCGCCAAACCCACTTGCTCCAGGTCATCTATAAGTCTTTGCTAGGTAAAGCCCCGCCTTTTCTCAGCTCACTGGTCACCATAGCAACACCCACCCGTAGCACGCGCTCCAGCAGGTATATTGCACTGGTCATCCTAGGACAACACTTACTTTGGCTGCCTTTCCTTCCAGTTTTCTGCTGCCAATGACTGGAACGAATTGCAAACATCTCTGAAGCTGGAGTCTTATATCTCCCTCTCTAACTTTAAGCATCAGCTGTCAGAGCAGCTTACCGATCACTGTACCTGTACACAGCCAATCTGTAAATAGCACTCCCGACTATCTCATCCCCATATTCTTACTTACCCTATTGCTCTTTTGCACCCCAGTATCTCTACTTGCACATCATCATCTGCAGAAAATATCCCTCCAGTATTAATGCTAAATTGTAAATATTTTCGCCTCTATGGACTATTTATTGCCTACCTCCCTACTCTTCTACATTTGCACACACTGTACATAGATCTTTCTATTTTTATTTTATTTTGTCTTATTGACTGTACGTTTGTTTGTGTAACTCTGTGTTGTTGTTTTTGTCGCACCGCTATGCTTTATCTTGGCCAGGTTGCAGTTGTAAATGAGAACTTGTTCTCAACTGGCCTACCTGGTTATATAAAGGTGAAATAAAATAAAATAAATAAAACATTTGGGGAGTTTCTCCCATTCGTCTCTGCAGATCCTCTCAAGCTCTGTCAGATTGGATGGGGAGCGTTGCTGCACAGGTATTTTCAGGTCTCTCCAGAGATGTTCGATCAGGTTCAAGTCCGGGCTCTGGCTGGGCCACTCAAGGACATTCAGACACTTGTCCCGAAGCCATTCCTGCGTTGTCTTGGCTATGTACTTAGGGTCGTTGTCTAGTTGGAAGGTGAACCTTCACCTCAGTCTGAGATCTGAGTGCTCTGGAGCAGGTTTTCATCAAGGATCTCTCTGTACTTTGCTCCATTCATCTTTCCCTCAATCCTGGCTAGTCTCCCAGTCCCTGCTTCTAAAAAACATCCCCAAAGCATGATGCTACCACCACCATGCTTCACCTTAGAGATGGTGCCAGATTTCTTCCAGACGTGACGCTTGGCATTCAGACCAGATAATCTTGTTTCTCATGGTTTGAGAGTCCTTTGCCTTTTGTTTGCCTTTTGGCAAACTCCAAGCGGCTATCATGTGCCTTTTACTGAGGAGTGGATTTCTTCTGGTCACTCTACCAGAAAGGACTGATTGGTGGAGTGCTGCAGAGATGGTTGTCCTTTTGGAAGGTTATCCATCTCCACAGATGGAACTCTGGAGCTCTGTCAGTGACTATCGAGTCCTTGGTCACCTCCCTGACCAAGGCCCTTCTCCCCCGATTGCTCAGTTTGGCCGGGCGGCCAGTTCTAGGAAGGGTCTTGGTGGTTTCATACTTCTTCCATTTAAGAATGATGGAGGCCGCTGTGTTCTTGGGGACATTCAATGCTGCAAAAAAAAATGTTGGTACCCTTCCAGAGATCTGTGCCTCGACACAATCCTGTCTCAGAGCTCTACGGACAATTCCTTCGACCTCATGGCTTGGTTTTTGTTTTTTTCAACTGTGGGACCTTATATAGACAGGTGTGTGCCTTTCAAAATCATGTCCAATCAATTGAATTTACCACATGTGGACCCCAATCAAGTTGTAGAAACATCTCAAGGATGATCAATGGAAACAGGATGCACATGAGCTTAATTCCGAGTTTCATAGCAAAAGGTCTGACTACCTATGTAAATAAGGTCAATATTTTTTAAACTTGTTTTACATTTGCTAATATTTCTTAAAATCTGTTTTTTCTTTGACGTTATGGAGTATTGTGTGTAGATTGTTGAGAATAAAAAGTATATCCAATTCAGAATAAAGTTGTAACGAAACAACATTTGGAAAAGGTCAAGGGATCCGAATACTTTCCGAATGCACTCTATAGTTGGGCCTAAATATAATATGCCATGGCAAAGATTGTTATACTGCCAGTGTAACCTACAACATTATCTTGTGCATAACTATTCACCCCCCAAAGTCAATACTTTGTAGAGCCACCTTTTGAGCAATTACAGCTGCAAGTCTCTTGGTGTATGTCTCTTTAAGCTTGGCACATCTAGCCACTGGGATTTTTGCCAATTCTTTAAGGCAAATCTGCTCCAGCTGCTTCAAGTTGGATGGGTTACGCTGGTGTACAGCAATATATAAGTCATACCACAGATTGAGGTCTGGGCTTTCCAAGACATTTAAATGTTTCCCCTTAAACCACTCAAGTGTTGCTTTAGCAGTATGCTTAGGGTCATTGTCCTGCAGGAAGGTGAATCTCAGTCCCAGTCTCAAATCTCTGGAAGAGTGAAACGGGTTTCCCTCAAAAATGTCCTTGTATTTAGCGCCATCCATCACCTTCAATTCTGACCAGTTTCCAAGTCCCTGCTGATGTTAAACATCCCCACAGTATAATGCTGCCACCACCATGCTTCACTGTGGGGATGTTATTCTCGGGGTGATGAGTGGTGTTGGGTTTGCGCCAGACATTTTCTTTGATGGCCAAAAAGCTCAATTTTAGTCTCATCTGACCAGAGTACCATATGTTTGGGGAGTCGCCCACATGCCTTTTGGCGAACAACAAAGTGTTTGCTTATTTCTTTCTTTTAGCAATGGCTTTTTTCTGGCCACTCTTCCGTAAAGCCCAGCTCTGTGGAGTGTACGGCTTAAAGTGGTCCTATGGACAGATACTCCAATCTTTTCTGTGGAGCTTGCAGCTCCTTCAGTGTTATCTTTGGTATCTTTGTTGCCTCTCTGATTAACACCCTCCTTGCCTGGTCCAGGAGTTTTGGTGGGCAGTCCTCTCTTGGCAGGTTTGTTGTGGTGCCATATTCTTTCCAAACTTTCTGATATTTTTTTAAAGCCAACCCTGATCTGTACTTCTCCAAAACTTTGTCCCTGACCTGTTTGGAGAGCTCCTTGGTCTTGGTATTGCCCCTCGCTTGGTGGTGCCCCTTGCTTAGTGGTGTTGCAGACTCTAGTGCCTTTCAGAACAGGTTTATGTATACTGAGATCATGTGACACTTAGATTGCACATAGGTGGACTTTATTTAACTAAGTATGTGACTTCTGAATGTAATTGGTTGCACCAGATCTTTTTTAGGGGCTTCATAGCTAAGGGGGTGAATACATATGCACGCACCACTTTTCCGTTTTTTATTTTATTTTTATTTTTGGGGGGGGCTATTTTGTGTATGTCCATTACATGAAATCCAAATAAAACCTATGTAAATGACAGGTTGTAATCCAACAAAATAGGAAAAATGCCAAGGGGGATGAATCTTTTTGCAAGGCACTGTAGCTAACTGCCAGCTTTAACTTGGAGTCTTTTGTTGAGACATGAATTGTAAACGTTTGCTTGCTAAAACATGAATTAAAATCCCAATCCATAGAGTAACGTTACAAGCAATACAAACCGATTGTCATAGCTAGCTAAAGTTAACCAAATAGGGTCAATGTTAGTTAGCAAGCCAGCTAACAAACTTCAGCTGGCTAGCTAACAGCAAGCTTTAACTTGCAATGAAAACAACTTTCTGACAAAATTAGAAATTAGATATATCTGAAACTGTAGCTAGTTTCTTACCCGTATACATGGATGAAAGCTTCACGGCAGACTGCAACCCCCTTTATTACGTTTTCAGAGTCAGAGAGACACTGTAGCGACAACACTGCCCCCACAGCTTCACGAGGAATGATACGGCACGTTACAGTTTTCATGTCCTACAAAAGTATGTTGAATATCGGAGCCTGGTCAGAGCGTACTTTTGTGACTTCAGAGCGTACTTTTGTATCTACTGTCTACAATTGTGTGTAGACCCCTTTAGAGAGAAAGTATGCTGCAGGTTGTAGAGCGGAATTACTTGAATTTACAATGAACATGCTGATTATATGGATTGTCTGTATGTGTGGGTGTGTGTGGGGGTGTGTGTGTGTGTGTGTGTGTGTAGTTGTGTGTGCTTTCAAAATACTATGTTTGTGGGTATGTCGTGTGTGCCTGTGCGTACACTGTATGTGTGTGCATGTGTGTGTGTGTATATGCACATTCTCATGTGAATGTGTATGGTCATTTGTGCGTTTAGATACGTAGTTCTGTCAATGTCCAGGATGAGCATGTTTGGCTGTGTGCATACATCCACATGGACAAGTACAGTATGAGTTTCTGCTCAACATATTTTGCACTCTATCCATCTGCTGGCATACAGAGTGGAGCCCAGAATGCTCTTCTGCAGTGAGGAGCAGTGGTACACAGAGTGATAAACAGAGCACCATGCTCCCTTCCCAAATCTGGGCTGCCTCACAAATGGCACCCTGTTCCCTGTATAGTGCACTACTTTTGAACGGAGCCCAATTCAAACTGGGTAACCCAGTTTGAGACCTTGTTTGTCAAACCTCGTTCACACTGTACTGGTGTTAGCTATCTGTCATGGACTCGTGGCCATTTTGGTTATTTTAGAGGGGAAAGGGGATTGTGAGAATGTACAGTTTCATGCAAAATGTCTGGTTTTGTAGCAGTAGCACCAATTACTGTGTATTTACACACAGTATGTCATTTGACAGAATATTGCATGTTGGGTAATGACTAACGAGAGATCAAAGAAATAGATGTCTGAAATAGATGATGAAATATATTGCTTTGACGATTTCACATTCTGTTATTTGGAAAATGTAACGCCTCACTGGGTGAGCAATTGCACAACTAGCCTATTGAAAACCTTCAATCTTTGGAGCAATATGCAAAATAACAATTCTCTAACTACATTAAACAAAGTGGTTTTTCCTGATATATACTCAGTGACAGTTTATGAGGTACACCTGCACGTTCACAAAAATGGTTTGCTCCCAAAGACAGTGAGTCACATGGCCGTGGCTTGCTATTTGAAGCAGTCAGACAGGCATCGAGTCATTCAATTGAATGGGCAAAACGAGTGACCTAAACGACTTTGAGCGTGGTATGATCGTCGGTGCCAGGCGCACCGGATCCAGTATCTCAGAAATGGCCAACTTCCCGGGCTTTTCACACACAACACTGTCTAGGGTTTACCGAGAATGATGCGACCAACAAAAAACATCAGCAGCAATCCTGTGGGTAAAAACAGCTTGTTGATAAGAGGTCGACTGAGAATGGCAAGAATTGTGCAAGCTAACAGGCGGGCCACAAACAGGCAAATGATGGCGCAGTACAACATTGGGGTGCAGAACGGCATCTCGGAACGCACAACTTGTTGGTCCTGTTCACGGATGGGATATTGCAGCAGAAGACCACACTGTGTTCCACTCCTATCGGCTAAAAACAAGAACAAGCGGTTCCAGTGGGCATGCGATCACCAACACTGGACAATTGAGGATTGTAAAACTACCTGGTAGTAGATGGGTGTACCTAATAAATTGGTCACTGAGTGTATGTTGTTCCACATTGGTACTCGAACACAAAAATGAATACATATGCGTTCCAGACCATTTTTGATGCTAGATTTGTATCTATCATGATTTTCATTGGGTCTGTGGAGAAGTTCCATTGAAAGCGCTTTTTAGTCCAGGAAAGTCTGGGTCCGGGAAAGTGATACAGTCCCTGCATTACCTAAGTTGAAAAAAATTGCTGTGTAAATATAGTGGAATGTCATTTTGTAAGTTGCCGTAGAAGAAAGTGTCAGTGTCTACTAAGGCTAAGCGATGAATAAGTATTTGTTCTAATCCTCTTATCAGTATTCCTTAACACGCCTTGTTGGGGAGTGATAGTTGTCAGCTCATGATTGGGTAGTGCTCCGGCATGAGAATAACCCATTAAATAATCTAACACTGTCAACATTAGGCTCTTGGGGTCCCTCAATGGATTTAATTGTCATTGTAGGGTTTAGGATAAAGACAGATCCAATCCATTGCACCATAGTATGTAGGCAGGCCTGTATTTCAAGCAAATTTTCAACACCCGTCTCTGGATAATATTCAATGGTTAACTCTCGAAGGGCCACACATGACGTTTTTCACTCTGTTTCAGATGAATTAAAACAACAAAAAAGCTTAAACGTGTCACCAAATGTGACATTTGCGCTTGGCCTTTTTAGATACTGTACCAATAGCATACAAACCAATGCCACATGTTACTGTCATATATAATGTATAAGGAGAATTCATACATGTCTCCTTTTATGAAAATAGAAGTTAGAGATGGTTGATGGTTCTTTTCCATAGAAATTCAACATTCCTCACCTTACCTGTGGGATATTTGCAAGTTTTGTGTTTCCCTTTCGCCTCTCATCAAATCCCTTAATAGTATCATTATTTACATTGCAGTCATTACCGCTATGTCTCATTTTCTTTGTCATTTTTTCATCCCTGTCATTGCTTCTGTCGCCCTTGGCTTGCTTTTGAGAATTCATGCAAGGCCATTTTGCTAGGCTGCTAGTAACACATTACTTTGTAAAAAGCGCTATAGACAAAAAAAAAAGAAAATAAATGAAACATTTTAATCTGGACTTCACTGATGTCATATCATCTTTCATCTTTTTCGATATCAATGTCCATTATGTTTATGGATTGTTTGACTGTGGCCTCTATTCATATGCACATGAGCCCTGTGTGTCACTTTCACAGATTCAATGATTAGGGGCATGTTAAAGGAATTTTGATTCCTGTTTATTAACCAATTCAATTAAAACATTCTGCCCATAAATAAGAATTTGTAAGATAATTATCAGCCAAATGGACAGAAAACCAGTCTTAAAATCAATCAATCAATAGCCTTTATTCTCGAGAGTACTCATCATAATACATTTTACATCAGGTTATATAACAAAGATGTCATAGGTTTTAATGTCCAACCTCCTCTCGGATACAATGGGAATACAGTTCACAGCCTCATTACTGTCTGCCACCTTTTAAACTATCTGCAACCAACTCAAGGTCTTTCCCCTCCCTGGGTAGAGACAGAATGTCCTGTAAGGAACATAGCATTCCAGCCTGTCTGAAGATAACTCCATTCTTTCTAATAAGGAACATATTACACTCAGAATTATGATTATAATAAGTTTCATTCATACAGTAACGTCTAAGTCAAATGTATACATATTTTAGTCATTAAACACAAAAATCCCGTAACAGGGCACCAGGCTGTTGATAATGTCATTTTGATTGATTTTTTAAATCGTTTAATTGTCGGTGCAAGTCTTCTAATAATGGATCGTCTCTCAGTGCAGATAGATTATGGTTCAGAGAGTGTATAGTCCTCGATTCCCTGTAGTCCATGACGATGGAGTCCCTAGACACTATCAATTATCTCGACAACTGCTATATGATTTCCTGTATAAAAATAAAATGTATTTGTCACATACACAGTGTGCAGCAGGTGTAAAAGGTGCAGAAAAACCCTTATGTGCTAGTTCCCTCAACAATGCAGTACATTAATCAATGATCAATAATAACAATGAAAAGAGTCAAGTAAAAAATAACAAGTTATAGAAGAGGTGGTATGCATAGTAATAATGGACTATATTTACAAATATATAGTGGGTAGTGGAATCAATAGTATATATTAGAACAGCAGCGTTGACTGTGTGCAGTCTGTGTATGAGTTTTGAGTGTGAGGTTGTTGTGTGTGTGTGTTTGTGTGTAAGGGTTGGCTGTGTGGGTAGCAGTGGAGGCTCCTCAGAGGAGGAAGGGGAAGACCATCTTCCTCAGTGAATTTCTTAAAAATAAAAATTGTGACATTTTTTTAAAGTTGTTATTTTTAGATAAAACTATACTAAATCTATTCACCTCACCAAATAATTGATTGAAAGACAGTGTTTTGCAATGAAGGCTTACAGTAGGCTTAGGGGCATTCTGTAGTATAGCGCAATGGTGTAGCTGGAGGACAGCTACATTTTGTCCACCTCTGGGTACATTGACTTCAATACAAAACCTAGGAGGCTCATGGTTCTCACCCACTTCCATAGACTTACACAGTAATTATGACAAGTTCCGGAGGTCGTCCTCCAACATATCAGAGCTCTTGCAGCATGAACTGACATGATCTCCAACCAATTAAAGGATCAGAGAATGAATCTAGTACTGAAAGCATAAGCTAGAGCTAGTTAACACTGCAGTGCATAAAATGTGGTGAGTAGTTGACTCAGAGAGAGACAATAGTTAAATAGTTTTGAATACATTAATTTCTTCCAAAATTAAGGAGATATATATATATATATTTACTTTCACTTAACTAGAAGAGACATATGCTATGTTAACCTCTTTCAGCTAGGGGACACTATTTTTATGTTTGGAAAAAAAAAATCCCAAGGTAAACAAACTATTTCTCAGGCCCAGATATTAGAATATGCATATAATTGACATATTAGGATAGAAAACACTCTAAAGTTTCCAAAACGGTCAAAATATTGTCTGTGAGTATAACAGAACTGATTTTGCAGGCAAAAACCAGAGGAACTCCAACCCGGAAGTGCCTTTTATTTATAAAAATCCCTGTTCCATTGCTAACCCCTCCTCCTTTTAAAGTGGTATCAACCATATTCATTTTCCAATGGCTTCCTCGGGCTGTGACCAGGCTTTAGACATAGTTTCAAGCTTTTATTTTGAAAAATGAGCGAGATTTATCAAAACGCGTCAGGTGTCCTTTGATTAGTTCCTGCGCAGGAGAGATGTAGCTCTACATTTTCTTTCTTATTGAATAGGTTACCGTCCGGTTGAAATATTATCGATTATATATGTTAAAAACAACATAAGGATTGATTATAAAAAACCTTTGACATGTTTCTACGAACATTACGGATACTTTTTGGAATTTTCGTCTGCCCTTCAGGACCGGAACGAGCCTGTGGTTTTCTGAACATAACGCGCAAACCAAATGGCTGTTTTTGGTTATAAAACTAATCTTTATCGAACAAAAATAACATTTATTGTGTAACTGGGAGTCTCGTGAGTGCCAACATCCGAAGATTATTAAAGGTAAGCGATTAATTGTATTGCTTTTCTGACTTTCGTGACCAAGCTAATTTATGGCTAGCTGTTCTTACTGTTTTGTCTAGTGATTGATAAACTCACAAACGCTCGGATTGCTTTCGCTGTAAAGCATATTTTCAAAATCTGACACGATAGGTGGATTAACAATAAGTTACGCTGTGTTTTGGTATATTTCACTTGTGATTTCATGATTATAAATATTTGTAGTATTAATTTTGAATTTGGCGCTCTGCAATTCAGCGGTTGTTTACGAAAATGATCCCGCTAAAGGGATCCGTGCGGCAAGAAGTTAACTAGCTGGCTATGGCTATCCAACACGGGAACTCTTCCAAGTCAAGGTAAGCTTTTGGTTTTATTACTCTATTGCCACCGATGTAACTGCTAAACTGCTTTCTGACTGTACACTGTACTGGATGATTGTAGCTGGTTTTGTATGGGTTCACTAACACGTTAGTTCTCGTAGCTACAGTATATTGACTATGACATGGCAACAATATCATCACATCTGCTCCCGCTACGCTCTCTTGTGTTCATTCTGTGTCTTCTTGACCTGCAGTTTCTCCCTCTCCCTCTCTGTGTGATTGTGTGGTTTGAGACAGGTGTGCTGGAGTTAGAGCAGATCCCTAGCAGCTGCAACTCATTCCATAATCAAGACCTCTACAAATACTCAGTCCACTTCCACTCTGTCAGATTGTAATCTCTGCTCAGTCAGTTCATGCTTCTAGCTATTTATGATTATTCAAGATCCTGTTACTCTGCTGTGCCTGTTTCCATGCCTGGCGCTGTTTATCCTCTCATTGCAGTTTACCGCTCTGTCTCTGGCTCCTGTCTCCCGTTCCACATCTCACCACCCTACTTCCCTGTTCTGGATTTAGCTCACCACCACTCCCTTGGATTCCCCTCCGGACCTGTTTACCCAGTTCTACCCAGCTCACTCCAACCTCAGTCTCCACATCTGGTTTTCTACAACTCATCTGAGCTTCCCCGGATCTGCACTCCATATCTCCCTGTGTTACAATAAATATCTTGGTTCATTCATCCCTGTTTCCTCGTCTGAGTCTGCTCTTGGGTTCCCCTGTGTCGCTCCGCCTAACAAATATAGGCTGTGTGTAGTGGTTAGCGGTCATGGTACAGTATAAAGGTTTGGCTTGGAACGTTTTTTTTGCCTGGTCACAGACAGCTGATGTGTTGTGCACTGAAGTCCACACGCGAAGGGAAAAGGTGAGAGGAGGAGAGAACGTAGATAGTTAGAAAGACAACGAGCAAAGATCATGCTGTTTTTATGTGGCTGCTATGAAAGTGAACTGTTTGCATGTGATCAGGGGTGTATTCATTCCGCCGATTCTGTTGAAAAACGTTTCTTAAATGTAAGAAAATGGAATGAAACGGGGAGAAACATACCTGAAATTGTCCAATAGAAACTCTCATTTGCAACTGTTGGACTAATGATTTTACCCTAGATCAGCTAGATGCAGGCAAGAGTGTGCAAGGCGGTATTGAATGTGTCAGTCTGTCACCTTGATTACTCAAAATTCCCTTGATGTGTGCACCTACGTTGTAAACTTTCATTCATAGGCTAGGTTGTAGCCTTAACCTATCAATGTTACATTGAGCTGGTTGAATGAAATATGAATGACTGTCATCCTATATGTTGTATGTTTCGCAATGCTCAGAAAAAAAATTATAATCCTCCCTCATTTTAAATGGCACCGACCGCCACTTGTGGATAGTCCGTGCAAATCATTTCAAAGGTGCATATGTGACTCGTTTCAGGAAACTAGGCGTATGTCGCGTGTCACTACTTCACAGGAGAGCTATTTGAACTTAAACTTTTTTTATCAAAATGCATTTCTGGACAGAAATGGGCAGAAATGTGCCTGAATAACAAACTTGTATGCAATCTGAAAATACGAATACATTTGTTAAATTACGTGCCTAGTTTGTTCAGCCACAGAAAAAGTAAGCAACCTTCCCACTAGCCATGATTGGCTGAGATAATGAGTGGACTGGACATGCCAAAAGATGGGTTTGGATTGGTCTGCCATGTTGCAATTTTCTGTCCATAACAGCTAGTCAGTATGTGTAGGGAATCCTTTCTAACACGGCTTCTTTCAAAGATATCATGTAGTAGAACTGCATAAGTGTTGCTCTCCACTTTCTGGAGGACTGAGTTTTGAAATTAGTGGATGATAGCTAAGGAGGTGCAGAGAATTCTGCCATTTAATTGCAAATATGCAGACGGAGTCGAAAAGAGAACACAAAGAAGGCTGTTGTGTAAAACACGTGTCTCCGGATTACATCTTCAAACTAAGGGCAACCATGGCATCCGTGACAGAGAGGGAGAAGTGTCCATTCATGTATACGGGTAACATAGTCTAGCTAGCTACATTTTCAGATATTTCACATTTCCAATTTTGTCAGAAAGTCATTTTCATTTTAGGTTAATGTGTATTGTTAGCTAGCTAACTTTAGCTGGCTGGCTAGCTAGCTAACGTTACGTGTATGACCTGTGTAGTAATATTATTCGCATCTCAGAGCCATTTGCATTTCTAGTTATAGCCTAATGTAAGCTAGCTAACATTGAACTTGGTTGGTTAGCTACCAGCAGATTCATACAGGATAGTAATGTTATGAGTTGGGATTATGGTTCATTGTTCAGATAGCTAGCTAGCTACATGTCTTAACAAAAGACTCCACTATGCAAGTAACTATTTCAATAGAATGTTCATGATGTCACTGCAACAACTGTCGATTGACGTATCAGGTAAATTCACTCTGACTATCTACTCTGATTTCAAAGCACTGTCGTCTGAGTGTGCCAGAGTATAGATTAACTGACAGATTTACGAATGCTCAACACCCATTGAATATGGCTGGTGTTCGTAAACTTTGTCAAAAAAAAGCGTAATTAAATTGTTGCCAGCAGCACAGTTGCAGTCACCAACGCTCTGGATAGCATAAAAATAGCCTAACCATGTCTTCTAGGTCGAGTAAAATGGTCAGTGAGCTGTTCTGTCATTTCTGTCTGGAAGTAGCTAGTAAGCTAGCCAATGTTAGCCAGTTTGCTTGGGCGCTTGATTGATGTTGTTAGGTCAGAACGTTCGGATCAACCCTACTCCCCGACCAGAACGTCCAGTGTGCGAACGGACAATCTGAAAACTCTCTGAGTTTACGAACGTCCAGAGCACACTCTGGTTTTCCAGATTAAATTTACGAACATACCCGTAGTATAAACCAGCCTTTAGTCTTGAAATCGTTGGTTGTTTACTACATAGCCTCACATGTGAATCCTTAAAGAGATGGGTGGGGCTAAAGCTTAAGAGGGTGTGAACGATGCAGAATGGGTGTAGACAAAGAAGGGCTCTCCAGTGGGTGTACCAAAACCATTTTCTCAAAAGTGAACTTTGTAAGTTTATCAACTCTTAAATCAGAATTACTTTCCCATTGTTCCTGTCCTGTATGATATACCATTTTCTAGCTCTGAGTCTCTACTTTTATCCAATGTAAAAAGCACAATTTCAAATGTTGCTATATAAGACCGAATCAGGCATTTGATCATGCGGTATTCCAGGTCGGGGGAACAGGGTTTGTCCATTCCTACAATGACACCATGAGTAGTTTATCATGAAAGATACTCCTCCGCATTTGTTTTTCCTGCAAAGTAATTTTTTCCTGTCTGTGCGATGTACAGAAAACCCTGCAGGCTTTATAGCCATATCAAGCACCTTCCCATTTAGCGAAATTTCAGTAAAACTGATTAACTATCTCTCTGGTAGGAAATGCATGCTCTAAACGTGTAAAATACTAGGAAGTGGAGGGTGGTTTGCCCTTCTCCTTAGTCTGACTAGAACGCCAGCTCTACTACCCATTATGTGTCTTTTTGAGAGGACTCCTGTGATGAATGGAATTGCTTCGGATAATCAATACAAAGTTTCCAGGTTTGGAAAGTCGAATATGTGGTCAGTAATCCCTGATTTGATGTCCAGGCCAGATGTGCTTGTCAGTCATAGGAAATAATACTAGAAACGTTGAAAAATGAAAAAAAAAAACATTTGCAAAATTGGCTTGGAGATAGCAACAGGGCTATCATCGTCGAGGCCATCCTGTTGCGTTTCCTGTACATATTGTATATCCTATAAATATCCTGTATGTTTACAGGAAATAGCCTACAACATGCAGCAATGCCACACTGAAGATATTGTGGTGCACCTTTGGTCTCAACTTTTCGTTTTAGAGGTGGGGGGGGGGGCATAACCTGGCGTAGGGTCTGGGGGTTCTACCTCAGATTTCTTGGGGGCATCTAAATCTCATTTCTACACATTCGAATATGACCCTTTTGCGGTCATTTTGGAGTTACTTTTATTTTAAATAAGAATAGAATATGTTTTTAAATACTTCTACCTGAATGTGGATGCTACCTTGATTATGGATAATCCTGCATTAATCTTGAGTAATAATGAGTATAGATGCACAAATACCTTTATCATACCCCCCCAAAAATGCTAACCTGCCCCGTTTTTGTAATGTCTCTTGGGGGAAATAGGTATCTCCCCTGATGTGGGCATGTTTTCAATAGAGACACATTTTGTTGTAGAGTATTGCATATAAGGTATCCAGACCTTAGGAAAGTTGTACAGTATACCTTTAGTCTTGTAATAAATCAAATCAAGTGACACATAACTTGACATTTCTGCCATCCATTGTGACATTGTGGGAGGATAACCAACCTTCCAATTAATGGCAATGCATTTCTTAGCCGCGATAAATGCTATGTTACACAGTTTATTCGGATAACAGTCTCAAGTATCAACATTTCCAAGCAAACAAAAACAGGGAGAAATGAGAATCTGTAGACATGCTGAGATAAATAACATACTCTGTCAGAATTCAGACAGCCTACACAAGATCATAACATAACATTTTGTGTTTTACACCTCCAGCAGAGGAATTACATTTCTGGGTGCCCTGGTTCGCCTGGTGTGCGAGGTTGTGGAGGTGGGGGGTGTCCCCGGCTGGAAGTCATGCCCAGAGAGAGGGGTGTTGACCCGGACAGTGAGTGAAGGCCTATATGCCTGGAGGTCCGTATCTCCAGGGGGTAAGCTGTACTCTCACGTCCGGAGAGATGTGTGTTCCCCGGATAGTGAGTGAAGGCCTATAGGCCTGGAGGTCCCGTAGTTCCACTGTCCTTAAGGGGGGCAGAGCAGTCAGCCTCTTTGGAGGCAGTAATTTATGTCTGAGATTATATGAGCGTGACTGGGCATTCAAACATATCTGTATGCCTTCACCATCATCAATAGTGTCTCCCAGATCTTCCTCACATTTTTCTTTTACATGTTTTGTGTCAACCGGAAACGCCTCTGTCAACCCTTGATACAGATTGGAAATCAACTTGAGGTTATTTCAGACTGCCTTAAATAGTTTCAATCTTTGAAGCTTCTGGCTTGTCCAGTGTTCCCTGCACAGAGAGAGTAAAGTGTTGCACCTCAGCGCCATCACAGACTGGTCTTCCCTGGTTGCCTGACCCTGCTTAGACCCTTTCCACCATCAAATTCTGCTCAGATGAGGCATGACAAAGAATAACCGTGGTGTACATTTATACATTATATTATCCAAGAATATAATCAATGGTTAAACATTTGAAATGACCATCAACTCAAGATGGAACTTTGTATTAAATCACTGGTTGTACTATAATATACTATATAATACATATAAATTCACCTGAGCTATGTAGACTGGTCTTCCCTGGCTCTGACCCTGCTGGGCCACCTATCACCATCTGATCCTGCTAAGACATGATGAGCATAGTTGTTGTGTACTGACTGTGCGTCATGACAGTGAAGCCTGTAGAGCTGTTTATACTCTGTCAGTGTGAAAAAAAGTTGGAAATTAGCTCGGGAAACTGACAGATTAATAATGTTGCATTGCTATACTGGCTGTAATAAAAATTCACATTGCGCTGTCAAAAAAAGACAATCGTTTGGCCGCTGGTTTCATCGTTTGATTCAGGTCTATTGTGATTTTTGAGGTAAGAATAATAGCTCAAGTCAGTGAGCTAGCTAACGTTAGCCAACTTTTTGCTAGCTCTAATGTTGAAGCGGGACAAAACAAAAGCTACAAAACATTTCCATACACTCTAACAGCTGTTAGATATTGCTACCTATCAGATACAGTAACTAGAGCTGAACTGACTGTGGTAGCTACTAGCTAGCTAGTTAATTCGCTTCAGACAGAACTTCAGTCCAGACAGGATGAGACATGAAATGCATTAGCTAACATTACATGCCAGTTGCACTACTAACTCAGCACTAGAAATACATATGTTTTTCTGTTAAGTCAAACAGCCATTGCCTTGCCAGCTACCTCAGTCAAATAAAGAGTAGCCAGTTTCTGCTCTGCTTCCTTTTACAACTTGGAGAGAAAGCACAACACACACAGACAACAGCCGCATGCTCTGTGGTGTCTGCTCGGATCTAAATCCAGTCGGCTGATACCGCCAAACAGCCTACCCGACCGCTCTGAGGCATCCGCATGGTCCTAAGCACACCGTAGCCTCTTTTTGTATCAGAGCACGTTGATAAAACTGGAGGGGGGTCAAAAATACAATTTCAGAATGTAGGGGGTTCATGTCCCCCCCATCCCCAGTACAAGTTGCGCTCCTGGGTGCCCCATGCTTAGGTATGGCCACGGAAAACAACAACTCACCCAGCACACTGTTCTTGCTGTTATATTATCAACTTCTTTTTTTTTTTTGGTAGCATGTACATTTAAGGAGTTTTTTTGGGTTTTTTTTACATTTAAAGAGTAACTCTCAAACCCAATATCAGTCTTTGCCCAACCCCTTAAACTGTATTCAGTTGACAAATTGGGGGAAATTGCTCATATATATATACATTTTGTGGTGGGTAAACATAGTTGTACCTAATCCCAACTTCCTCACTAAAGCAGACTTACCAGAAGTCCAATGGCAGCCTCTGATATTAAAATGATGTGCATCGCAAGCAAATAAGGCTCTGGTCAGTGAGCTCATAGTGGTAAGGTGCCAAGTTATTGACATGGGGTGCAAAAAAAATCTTTGAAATGTGGACTCACATTTACTGTAGTATTGTGTTGGTAAAAAAAGTACAATCATCACCTTGAAAATGAAGATTAGCGTCTCAATTAGATTCAACCCGCATTGCAGTATTTACGCAGTAGCTCTTTTTCCAATGGTCAAATGAACTCACAGATTGGTTTTGGGTACTGTATAAAAACCTACAACTAAGACCAGGGTGACCCCTCTCACAGGTATGCTTTCACTTTTCTGAATTAGAAATGTGTGGGCACGGGATGAATATTGTAAATAAAGGACTTGAAAATATATACATCTGCCCCATATGAGCAAACTGTCTTAGCGGATTTTTCCACCAATCAATGGTTAGGAAAGAAATACAACAAGTTGTCATGACCAACATTGTCATCTATTTCTTGTTATGATGGATGCAGCTACGAATATAAACGTATTATCCTTATAGCCTGTTTTTTTTTTCTTCATAAAAGCACATTAATGTGTATGAAACGGAAAGCACAAATGTTGAATTTGGTCATATGCATAAATGTGCCTTACTGCCTTTTGAATTTTGTGTAGCGTCAGTAGTCTTGTCAAGGAAGCATCATGCACTCCACTTACCAAGACCACTGCCAAATACGGCACGCTGTCACATGCTTTTATAGTAAGCCTTGAGGTGGTACCACCCAAAACATCTGGAAGAGAGTGTATTTAATACTGAACCCTTACCTTGAGGTGACATAGGTGCACCTTCTCAAGGTGCCTCTACATCACGATTTCAATGGTAGAGTTGAACTGTTTGGGGCAAAAAGAGCTAGATTACTAATAAGAGAATATAAATCTATAACTTTTGCTTTTGTTTTTTGTTTTTTTCATGAAAGTTACTCTTTAAGGAGGATTTTTGCTATAGGTAACCACATTCTGCAATATCAATTGAGTGGGAAACAGGGTTTTTTGCAAGTACTGCAATGCTGGTTTGGTTCAATTGATGTCTTGCACATCGCTTATCCATACTATATACTTGCCAGTACAAGTATTGAAAGTAGCATGCAGTCTTTTTACATTATAGTCATCAAGCTCTACTGAGTTGAAAGGAAATTAGGATCAACCAGTAATAACAGTGAAGCATGTGGTTTACTCCATTCTGAAGCTGCATTGTCCCAGTGACCACACACCAGCAGCAGTCCTCATCATCCCATGCACCATGTGTGTGTGTGTGTGTATGTGTTTGTGTGTGTGCTGCCATGCTTGTACGTGCCTTTTCCCTCTCTGTGTTTGTAACCAAGGTCGCTCTTGAAACACTATGTTTTTTGGAGGTGTGTGGGCTTCATTCATCATCCCTGTGATAGGTGCTGCTGGAGTGCCCTAAATCTCCATCTCTCACTCTCTCTCTCTGTCTCTATCTCGCTCTGTCTCGGTTGAGAGAGGGGTCTTGGTCAGTGTGGGGAGCTCTATTACTGAGAACAAAATCTAACCGTACTATACATCTCTTATCTGTTGCGTACCATTTATTTTTCGCTCTCTTTATTTCTCTCCCCCTTTCTCGCTCCGTCTTTGTTCTCCGTCTTTGGCTCCCCCTTTGGGTCTTTGGAAAAGATTGATTGTACGTTTGATGTATTTGTATGTGTGTTCCTATAATAAAAATACAATATTTGTAATATACATTTTCAGTTATGAGTTTCCATGGTTAAGGCTGGGCAGTATATCCCTTTTCCTCCTCCTTTCCTCCTCCTGTCCTTCTCTCCTCTTCCTTTTTTTCAATAAGTGTCACATTGCATGAGCTTACACTCTTGTATGCTTTTTTTATATACTACATGCAACATTTCTGTTACTACTATGATCCAAGTGCATTGACATTCGTGTGTCCCATGTATGTGAGACCGTATTAGGCTTAGCTTACACTCTTTCATGTTTTTTTTATAATACATTTATGTGATGTCTAATTGTTAACCACCCGTATAAGTCAGTTATTACAGGGATCTTCTATGAATCTTGTAAGTGTATTTGCTGCCATATGTATTAGTGACAATTTCCAGGTAGAACATATACGAATATTGTTAAGTTCTTCTGGGGTTTTTTTTCAAATGGGGCGCTGGTCAATACAGTGTGATGTGAAGAGTACAAACAGGGCATTTTGTTACAGTCAGTACCTTCCTGTGTCTCCTGATTCCTGGGATGAGTAGACAGGAACAGGGGAGATGTTGTGTAGTGTTGCAACCAAAATAAATCGGGATATGGGGACTTGAGAGGAAAGAGGGTAAAGCACTGCCTGTTGTCCCAGGTCACTTTGTGATTTTACTGAGAATGTAGAGTGTTGGGTGGGTGGGGAGAGGGGTAGGTGGGTGTTGGGTGTATTTATGTGTAGTGTGCGTGTGTGTGTGCGCGTGTGTGCGTGTGTGTGTGCGCGTGTGTGCGTGTGTGTGTGTGTGTGTGTGTGTGTGTGTGTGTGTGTGTGTGTGTGTGTGTGTGTGTGTGTGTGTGTGTGTGTGTGTGTGTGTGTGTGTGTGTGTGTGTGTGTGTGTGTGTGTGTGAGGTGAGGTGAAGCGTTTGTGCAAGGGATGCAGTTTAAAATACAGCTTCAGTATGACATTTATTAATGTTTTATACAACAGAGAAAGTGGAAGACGGGCTGAAATTAGGTGTTTTTGCAATCAGCAGTCAATCACGTCAGTTCAACCTGGATAAGAAAATTCACAGAATAATTGAACTGTCAACTTCAAGTCTAATGAAACCTCATCTGAACACTTGAATGCAACTCGCATTTTCTAAATCAATTGTATGATATATCCTTTTGTTTTCGAAGGATGTAAACTGTTTTGCATATTTTCTCTGGTTGGAACTTGCAGTTGGAATTGTTATATTGTTACTGTATGTAGTACTGCTTTGGGATTCAAGCTGCTTTTTGCAGATTAAGAGAATGGAGGCTCACCTTACCTTCTGGAGAGTCCTAAAGTATAGAATAGTCCCATGAATACATAATGTACACCTTTCCTTGCCTGACTGGGTTATATCTTCACAGAGACAGCAACAAAGAGAACGAGTCTTAAGCATTCAGGATGTGTGTTTGTTTGTGTCTGTGCTCTGCCAAGCCCTGAGGGCAAAGACACAGGTTCAAACAAAAATGGAGGAATGGAGGGGAATTTTCAAACTGCCACTGCAAGGAAACGTTCTATTTTCTTGTTTTCGCCAACCTTTCTCTCCTTTCTACTGGCGTGTTAGGACTCCAGGCACATGCATGTACATGGTCAGAACCAATACTGAGATCGACAAAACAAGGGAAGAATTTGAACCTGAACGAGGCTTGATTTAACGTTGAGAAAGTGCTATCCAGACAACACCAGACTAAATAGGCACTGAAACAGTCAGGAAAGGGTCACAAACCAAAGCACCAATCAAACCAAATACAGTTTATACAACAGTAAACAAAAAATAACTAACCAGACTAATAGGAACAGATGTACGATCATGATGTAGGGATCGATACATTTCTCACAAGGGAAAACCAAGTCTAAAATGTCAAAGTGGAAATGACAAACACCAGAAGCCTCTTTAAATCTGCATTGCAGGATGTTCTCCTGCAACAGGGAGATCAAATTAAGATAAAACAAAGTACTTACCAGACCAAATATGCATGAGACTAGACAAACCAAAGCACTACCCAGCAAACATGTTCACATTGGCACGTTGTGGGCCCAATGCGGGTTAAAACATTGGACCCATGACGTTGGCCACATTAGGTCGATGCTCCTTTGCTCATCGGCTCCATTTTGGCCCCAAGGTAGGTGGGCCCAAGGGCATCCTTTACTTTGCCTGACATAAACTGCCTATCCGTTACATTGTATCAGAAAGACAATCAAGTTGTTACTATCATATAAACTGAGTGTACAAAACATTAGCAGTGTACAAAACATTCATGACATACGGTGTCTTCATCAATTCAATCTGGAGTGCGATCGTAAATTCAGAGCGTTGTCAGATTTTCGCTTCGTAAATTCAGAGCATTTTGCTCTCGGAGCGTTCAGAGAGCACGCTGGACCATCTGGCCGAGGAGTAGGGGTAATCCGAGCGTTCTGACCTCACAACAGCAGTCAAGCACCCAAGCTAACTGGCAAACGTTGGCTAGCTTGTTAGCTACTTCCAGACACAAATGAGGGAACACCTCACTTTGACAATTTTGCTCTCCCTAGCAGAGCTCGTTGGGCTGTTTTTATGTTATCCAGAGAGTTGATGACTATAAATGTGCTACTGGCAACAATTGAATTACACTCTTTTGCCGACGTTTACTAACACCGTCCATATTCAATATGTGTCAAATGTTCCTAAATTCATCAGTTATTCTGCGCTCTGGCACACTCAGACGAGAGTGGTCTGAAATCTGAGTAAATAGCCAGTGTGAATTTACGAACACACCCATAGTTTCATGAATTCATATTCTATAGTTGCCATGGCGCCCTAGTAGCAGCCTAAGCACAAAGCGCATGTAAATGTGTATATATTGACTTTTTTTGTTGGTGTGTTTAATCGATGATTACTACGTTGCTCTTATGTTTTTGATAACATTGAGTTTTTATTGCATATACCTTGTCACGTTCCTGACCTGTTTTCCGTTGTTTTTGTATTTTGTTTAGTATGGTCAGGGCGTGAGTTGGGGTGGGCATTCTATGTTATGTGTTTCTATGTTGGGTTCATGTTAACTAGCCTGATATGGTTCTCAATCAGGGACAGGTGTTTTACGTTTCCTCTGATTGAGAACCATATTTAGGTAGGCTGTTCACACTGTTTGTTTGTGGGTGATTGTCGCTGTGTCGGTGTTAGTTGCACCACATGGTACTGTCTCGTCTCGTTCCTTCTTTCCTGTTCATGCGTTCTTCGTTATATGTGTTCTCATGTTCAGGTCGGTCTACGTCGTTTGTTTGGTATTTTGTAAATTATCAAGTGTATTTCGTGTCAGTGTTCGTCTTGTCAAATAAATTCATAATGTATTCATCACCCGCTGCGCCTTGGTCCACTCTCTCACCGAAAGACGATCGTTACATACCTGGTGTTTTTGAGCCTACGAATTTGCAAATTGACTGACAGGTTAACCATTTTTTGGCTTGGCTAGCGAGCTAGCTAGCTAGCTGGGTAATGTTTTTGTTTGAAAAATGCATTTGGACACAGTGTCAGTGTCATTTGAAGAGTTGCCTGAAGCGTGTTAGGAATGAGAGTAGTACGTACTATTCTGAACTTTGTGCTGTGAGCTTTCTGCCTCCCAGAGCCGCTGAGGCATCACCCAAGTGGGTGCTACACAGAGTGGAACAGAAGTCCAGTGGCTAAAAGAGTCAGGTTGGTTTCCAGACTTGCCCTCTACAAGATCATCAGCCGACTCCATCACCGTCGTCTACCATCTTCTGACCAGCTCTCTCCTCTCAAGCCAAGAACTGACCCTCTCCATCTTCAGAGGATGCACATTTCAAAGAGTTGGCCTCTATTGGTTGACCTATCATGAAATATTGCTTGTTTGTTTTTTGCTCTTGAAGCACTTTGATATTCTATGAAAAGCTCTATAGAAATCGAATTAATTATGAATTATTATTACTACTATTATAGGCTGACCAGGTGAATCCAGCTGAAAGCTATGCTCCCTTATTGATGTCACTTGTAGATGAAGGGGAGGAGACAGGTTAAAGAAGGATTTTTAAGCCAAACATGTACGAGTGTAGACAAACCAAAGCACGAATCAGACAAAACAAATAGTGAACGAACCAAAACAAGGACAAAGCTTCATGAAATTAACACTAAAACTGACTTATCAGTTCAAAATAGGACAAACCAGGTCAAACAGGCACAACACCAGATGAAAGCTAGACTAAAAACCAGGATTATCCAGTCCAAAGATTATTTCCAAACACCACAAGGAAACATACTCCAAGAACTCAAGGGATTCTCTGAGGAAGGATACGCAATTTAAGTTTGGGCAGATTTTTCCCCCACCTGGCTACTGATGAGTTGTGGCTATGCACCGGTCGGGGCATTGGACCTCCATAAGCTCACAGGCAACCAGAGAGCATTCTAGTCCTGCCACCTACAGCCGGTGGCTCCATGGCACACCGAAAAAAAATCATTATGATGGAATAAAGGAGAGACTCTAGAAATATCAGCAGGGATTTCAGGCGGCAGAGATAGAGAGAGGGAGGGATGGAGAAAGGGAAAGAAGAAGGGACGGAAGGAAGGAAAGTAGGAATCAAAGCGACCGTACGGGATGATTGTTGGATAGGGTGGCTTTAGAAGCACTTGAGATGTCTGTCTTCGGTTGCTAGGGGTCACAGTAACATTTTGTGATTGAGGAATTGTGAGATTTTGTGGTTTTCGTGTTTCTGGGGGAAGTAAACTTATTGAAACACTGTGTATATATATATATGGGTGTCTGTAGGGGCCTTATAAGGGCCTGTGAAATTGTGGGTTTGATTCCTGTATGCGGCCACTAATACGTTGGTTAAATGACCACATCGTTATTGTGTGTGTGTGGCCAGCAATCCAGGGGAAGCTGGTTGATTCCATATGTGTTATTTCATAGTTTTTATGTCTTCACTATTATTCTGCGATGTATAAAATAGTAAAAATAAAGAAAATTCCTGGAATGAGTAGGTGTGTCCAATTCTTTTGACTGGCACTGTATATTGTATATATTTTTTACACTGTTTGCACTGTTCGGCTCGAAGAAAAACACTTAGGCGGCCCACCCAAGGATTTCAATGGCAGAAAAATCCTTGACATAGTCAACACACATTTTGTTAAGCAAGAGAGATTGCCTGGCTGTATGCTTAGCTATTTTGAGCAAAAAAGCAAAAATAAATCAAATACAGTACATTGGTCAAATATATAAAGTTTGACGTGAGATCTGTTAGACCTATTAGACTTATGTCTCTGTTTCTATCTCTTGCTCTTTCTCTCTCAGGGGGTGAGGGGTCAGCAGAGACTGGGCAGAAGGAGACGTCTACCTGTGACATCTGCCAGTTTGGGGCGGAGTGCGATGTGGACGCAGAGGACGTATGGTGAGTAAACATCAGGGTTAGTGCACAGTTGGCCAACTCATTTAGGAGTCATAACAGTAACCATAGTACATACTCAGTGGCCTTGTAGTTAGTGTCCACCCTGAGTTAGGAAGGTTTGGAGTTTAACCCCCAGTAGAGTCATACCAACTGTCACATGTGGGATCTGAAACCATGGTTTCCCACTGGAGAAACCAACGTCCTTACCATTAAACCAAGAGGATTTTGAATTCGCAGGCAGGGAATTCACCTCATCATGAGACCATGAGAAACCATGTGCCTGACTACGCTACACAAATAGGCCCAATGCATCTAGATAATCTGGACCCTTTCTTTCTAAAATGATCTGCTGAAATTGTTGCCACCCCTATTACTAGCCTATTCAACCTCTCTTTCGTGTCGTCTGAGATTCCCAAAGATTGGAAAGCAGCTGCGGTCATCCCCCTCTTCAAAGGGGGGGACACTCTTGACCCAAACTGCTACAGACCTATATCTATCCTACCCTGCCTTTCTAAGGTCTTCGAAAGCCAAGTCAACAAACAGATTACCGACCATTTCGAATCCTCATCGGCAGACTCAACAGCCTTGGTTTCTCAAATGATTGCCTCGCCTGGTTCACCAACTACTTCTCTGATAGAGTTCAGTGTGTCAAATCGGGGGGCCTGTTGTCTGGGCCTCTGGCAGTCTCTATGGGGGTGCCACAGGGTTCAATTCATGGACCGACTCTCTTCTCTGTATACATCAATGATGTCGCTCTTGCTACTGGTGAGTCTCTGATCCACCTCTACGCAGACGACACCATTCTGTGTACTTCTGGCCCTTCTTTGGACACTGTGTTAACAACCCTCCAGCCCTCCAACCCTCAATGCCATACAACTCTCCTTCCGTGGCCTCCAATTGCTCTTAAATACGAGTAAAACTAAATGCATGCTCTTCAACCGATCGCTGCCTGCACCTGCCCGCCTGTCCAACATCACTACTCTGGACGGCTCTGACTTAGAATATGTGGACAACTACAAATACCTAGGTGTCTGGTTAGACTGTAAACTCTCCTTCCAGACTCACATCAAACATCTCCAATCCAAAGTTAAATCTAGAATTGGCTTCCTTTTCCGCAACAAAGCATCCTTCACTCATGCTGCCAAACATACCCTTGTAAAACTGACCATCCTACCAATCCTCGAATTCGGTGATGTCATTTACAAAATAGCCTCCAATACCCTACTCAATAAATTGGATGCAGTCTATCACAGTGCCATCCGTTTTGTCACCAAAGCCCCATATACTACCCACCACCGCGACCTGTACGCTCTCGTTGGCTGGCCCTCGCTTCATACTCGTCGCCAAACCCACTGGCTCCAGGTCATCTACAAGACCCTGCTAGGTAAAGTCCCCCCTTATCTCAGCTCGCTGGTCACCATAGCAGCACCCACCTGTAGCACGCGCTCCAGCAGGTATATCTCTCTGGTCACCCCCAAAACCAATTCTTCCTTTGGCCGCCTCTCCTTCCAGTTCTCTGCTGCCAATGACTGGAACGAACTACAAAAATCTCTGAAACTGGAAACACTTATCTCCCTCACTAGCTTTAAGCACCAGCTGTCAGACCAGCTCACAGATTACTGCACCTGTACATAGCCCATCTATAATTTAGCCCAAACAACTACCTCTTTCCCTACTGTATTTATTTATTTATTTTGCTCCTTTGCACCCCATTATTTCTATCTCTACTTTGCACATTTTTCCACTGCAAATCAACCATTCCAGTGTTTTACTTGCTATGTTGTATTTACTTTGCCACCATGGCCTTTTTTTTTGCCTTCACCTCCCTTATTTTACCTCACTTGCTCACATTGTATATAGACTTATTTTTCTACTGTATTATTGACTGTATGTTTGTTTTACTCCATGTGTAACTCTGTGTTGTTGTATGTGTCGAACTGCTTTGCTTTATCTTGGCCAGGTCGCAATTGTAAATGAGAACTTGTTCTCAATCTCTGCTTGGATGGATTGGGGTTGAACGAACGAATGAATGCATATATTTTTGTGTCTTGTCACATTTATGCAACCCTTAATTTCCTCTAATGGGACACCTTTTTGATTGGCAACACTTTTCACTGCACATATTTTAACCATAGTTCAACACCATTGACTTCTTCAGACCCTTTTTCTCCCCAATTTCGACCTTGTCTTATTGCTGAAAATCCCCAAGGGGCTCGGGAGAGGCATGTGTCCTCCGAAACATGACCCGCCTAACTGCGCTTCTTAACACTGTTGGTCGATCAAGATTTCTTTAGTCGAGCAAGAGCAAAAAAATATAAATAAAATCACCTGTCTGATTTGTGCCTGTCTGAGTGGACTAATTCATTGTGGAGGCCATAGGGGATGGCACAGTCCATCACGCTAAGATGTGCTATTGAAATTGTATATGGGGCCTCCCGGGTGGCGCAGTGGTCTAGGGCACTGCATCGCAGTGCTAGCTGCGCCACCAGAGTCTCTGGGTTCGCGCCCAGGCTCTGTCGCAGCCGGCCGCGACCGGGAGGTCCGTGGGGCGACGCACAATTGGCATAGCGTCGTCCGGGTTAGGGAGGGTTTGGCTGGTAGGGATATCCTTGTCTCATCGCGCTCCAGCGACTCCTGTGGCGGTGCCGGGCGCAGTGCGTGCTAACCAAGGGGGCCAGGTACACGGTGTTTCCTCCGACACATTGGTGCGGCTGGCTTCCGGGTTGGAGGCGCACTGTGTTAAGAAGCAGTGTGGCTTGGTTGGGTTGTGCTTCGGAGGACGCATGGCTTTCGACCTTCGTCTCTCCCGAGCCCGTACGGGAGTTTTAGCGATGAGACAAGATAGTAATTACTAGCGATTGGATACCACGAAAATTGGGGAGAAAATGGGATTAAAAAAAATATAATAATAAATAAATAAATAAAAATTGTATATGGTTATATTATGTAAAAACAATGGTGCAACGCTTATAAAAATTATATTATTTTATAACAGATGCACTTTCTCCAACGGTGGATAGTGGTCGCTGTCCACTGTTCTGATGTTCTGAAACACATCAGTGCGCTGTTGAATTGGCGCATTTTCCTCGACCATGTTGCTATGTGCATCTTAGCAAAGGTAACCAGTAACCAGAACAATGCTGTGGAGGCAGCAGCGGAGTTAGGAGATGAGAAAACAGCCTTTGCCTTAATTGTCTGAGAAAAGTGAGGAGAGAGGAAACCCCAACTTAATTAGGTCTATAATCAATATGTCACGACTTCCGCCAAAGTCGGTCCCTCTCCTTGTTCGGGCGGTGTTCGGCGGTCGACGTCACTGGCCTTCTAGCCATCACTGATCCATTTTCCCATCAATTACATGTTGTGTATTTAACCCTCTGTTTCCCCTCACGTCCTTGTCGGTGATTGTTTGTTGTATGTATTGGTCCTAGTTATGTTCTGGTGTGCGACGGGTTTTGCACCCTCTTATTTATTTTTTATATGTTGGTTTCTGGAGTTTCTTTTTTATTTTTATTAAACTGCTACGTTTATAACAAGTTCACTCTCCTGCGCCTGACTTCCCTGCCACCAGCACGCACCCATTACACAATAGCCTAACTGTTAAATGTGCCTGGCTTTATAAATCATCCAGTCAAAAGTTTTTCTTTATTTGATCTGTTTTCTACATTGTAGAATAATAGTGAAGACATCAAAACTATGACATAACAAGTATGGAATCATGTAGTAACCAAAAACGTGTGAAACAAATCAAAATATATTTTAGATTCTTCAAAGTAGCCATCCTTTGCCTTGTTGACAGCTTTCCACACTCTTGGCATTCTCTCAACCAGCTTCACCTGGAATGCTTTTCCAACAGTCTTGAAGGAGATCCCACATATGCTGAGCACTTGTTGGCTGCTTTTCCTTCACTCTGCAGTCCAACTCATCCCAAACCATCTCAATTGGGTGAGATCGGGTGATTGTGGAGGCCAGGTCAGCTGATGCAGCACTCCATCACTCTCCTTATTGGTCAAGTAGCCCTTACACAGCCTGGAGGTGTGTTTGGTCCTGTTGAAAAACAAATGATAGTCCCACTAAGTGCAAACCAGATGGGATGGCGTATCGCTGCAGAATGCTGTGGTAGGCATGCTGGTTAAGTGTGCATTGAATTCTAAATAAATCACAGAAAGTGTCACCAGCAAGCACCATCACACCTCCTCCTCCATGCTTCACGGTGGGAACCACACATGTGGAGATCATCCGTTCACCTACTCTGCATCTCACAAAGACACAGCAATTAGACCATGAAGGCCTGATTCAGGCAGTCTCCTCTGAACAGTTGATGTTGAGATGTGTCTTTTACTTGAACTCTGTGAAGCATTTATTTGGGATACAATTTCTGAGGCTGGTAACTCTAATGAACTTATCCTCTGCAGCAGAGGTAAGTCTGGGTCTTCCTTTCCTGTGGCGGTCCTCATGAGAGCCAGTTTACTCTTAGTGCTTGATGGTTTTTGTGACTTCACTTGAAGAAACTTTAAAAATTCTTGAAAGTTTCCGGATTGACTGACCTTCATATCTTAAAGTATCGATGGACTGTCGTTTCTCTTTGCTTATTTGAGCTGTTCTTGCCATAATATGGACTTGGTCTTTTACCAAATAGGGATATCTTCTGTATACCACCACTACCTTGTCACAACACAACTGATTGGCTCAAACGCATGAAGAAGGAAAGAAATTCCACAAATGAACTTTTAACAAGGCACACCTGTTTATTGAAATGCATTCCAGGTGACTCATGAAGCTATTTGAAAGGTATGCCAAGAGTGTGCAAAGCTGTCATTATCGCAAAGGGTTGCTACTTAGAAGAATCTAAAATATTAAATATATTTTGATTTGTTTAACACTTTATTGGTTACTACATGATTCCATATGTGTTGTTTCATAGTTTTGATGTCTTCACTATTATTCTACAATGTAGAAAAGAGTAAAAATAAAGAAAAACTCTTGAATGACTAGGTGTTCTAAAACCTTTGACTGAAATTATATTTTCTTGATATCTACAGAAATAAGACCGATCCTGCCTTCTGATTGTGTGAACACCAAGCCTTCATGAGCAATAACCACAGCATGTCGGATGAACCATTTCATCACTGTTCCAAATTGTCAGAAAAATTATATTTATAATAATAATAATTTTTCCTTGATCTCCTTCTTATTGTTATTATTACTATTATTGTTGTGATCATCATTATTAAAATAATGAGTGATGTCATTATCATTAGTAGGCTTAGTATCGCAGCCTTGTATAACAACCATGAAGCTGTAGGCCTAAGACCGCGTCCTTTTTAGTCTTAATACTGTAACTTACTGAGGCCTATATTTCAAAACTTATATAAGCTACAGAACTGTATCAATCATTCATTCGTTCATGTCATCACACAGCATACGAGTCATTCATGATTTGAAATGCAATCTAGCATTTTAGTTTTCAAATAAAATAACAAAGCGATCCTTGAATAGTTAGCGTAAACAACAAATAAACATTTCCGTTTTGGAAATTACGCTCGTGAATGAATGCGAGTGGTTTTGGTCCCTGCTGTAATAAAGGCTTTACAAAAATAACCAACATTTTTTTACAACAGACTCTCTGTTATGCTTATATTTTATTTAGTGTTGTTTACATTGTTCCAAACGGTCAGAGAAGTTATATTGTAATCTAACAGCACCTGTTTGGCACACATAATATGCACACGCAGCGCTTGCTCCTTACCTTATTTCCAAGTTCTCCAGTATTTTCCAGAACTAGTCAAATTTATTCCACACATCTGACTTCCCCTTTGCCTCCTGAACAACCAGTAAACATTTCCCAGTCTCGAGTTTATTTGTCACGTGTTACGGTGTTCAGAGTTTGTTAAAACCTATATATTGATGTGATTATGATATGATTTAGGTCAAACCCTATTGGTCAGGTACATCAAATGTATTTATATAGCCCTTCTTACATCAGCTGATATCTCAAAGTGCTCTACAGAAACCCAGCCTAAAACCCCAAACAGCAAGCAATGCAGGTGTAGAAGCACGGTGGCTAGGAAAAACTCCCTAGAAAGGCCAAAACCGAGGAAGAAACCTAGAGAGGAACCAGGCTATGAGGGGTGGCCAGTCCTCTTCTGGCTGTGCCGGGTGGAGATTATAACAGAACATGGCCAAGATGATCAAATGTTCATGAATGACCAGCATGGTCAAAAAATAATAATCACAGTAGTTGTCGAGGGTGCAACAAGACAGAACCTCAGGAGTAAATGTCAGTTGGCTTTTCATAGCCGATCATTGAGAGTATCTCTACCGCTCCTGCTGTCTCTAGAGAGTTGAAAACAGCAGGTCTGGGACAGGTAGCACGTCCGGTGAACAGGTCAGGGTTCCATAGCCGCAGGCAGAACAGTTGAAACTGGAGCAGCAGCAAGGCCAGGTGGACTGGGGACAGCAAGGAGTCATCATGCCAGGTAGTCCTGAGGCATGGTCCTAGGGCTCAGGTCCTCCGAGAGAGAGAAAGAAAGAGAGAAAGAGAGAATTAGATAGAGCATACTTAAATTCACACAGGACACCGGATAAGACAGGAGAAGTACTCCAGATATAACAGACTAACCCTAGCCCCCCGACACAAACTACTGCAGCATAAATACTGGAGGCTGAGACAGGAGGGGTCAGGAGACACAGTGGCCCCATCCGATGATACCCTCGGACAGGGCCAAACAGGCAGGATATAACCCCACCCACTTTGCCAAAGCACAGCCCCCACACCACTAGAGGGACATCTTCAACCACCAACTTACCATCCTGAGACAAGGCCGAGTATAGCCCACAAAGATCTCCGCCAACCCAAACAGGAAGATCACGTCAGCAACTCAACCCACTCAAGTGACGCACCCCTCCTACGGATGGCATGGAAGAGCACCAGTAAGCCAGTGACTCAGCCCCTGTAATAGGGTTAAAGGCAGAGAATCCCAGTGGAGAGAGGGGAACCGGCCAGGCAGAGACAGCAAGGGCGGTTCGTTGCTCCAGAGCCTTTCCGTTCACCTTCACACTCCTGGGCCAGACTACACTCAATCATATGACCTACTGAAGAGATGAGTCTTCAGTAAAGACTTAAAGGTTGAGACCGAGTCTGCGTCTCTCACATGGGTAGGCAGACCATTCCATAAAAATTGAGCTCTATAGGAGAAAGCCCTGCCTCCAGCTGTTTGCTTAGAAATTCTAGGTACAATTAGGAGTTCTGCGTCTTGTGACCGTAGCGTACGTGTAGGTATGTACGGCAGGACCAATTCGGAAAGATAGGTAGGAGCAAGCCCATGTAATGCTTTGTAGGTTAGCAGTAAAACCTTGAAATCAGCCCTTGCATTAACAGGAAGCCAGTGTAGGGAGGCTAGCACTGGAGTAATATGATCAAATGTTTTGGTTCTAGTCAGGATTCTAGCAGCCGTATTTAGCACTAACTGAAGTTTATTTAGTGCTTTATCCGGGTAGCCGGAAAGTAGAGCATTGCATTAGTCTAACCTAGACGTAACAAAAGCATGGATTAATTTTTCTGCATCATTTTTGGACAGAAAGTTTCTGATTTTTGCAATGTTAAGTAGATGGAATAAAGCTGTCCTTGAAACAGTCTTGATATGTTCGTCAAAAGAGAGATCAGGGTCCAGATTGACGCCGAGGTTCTTAGACGACTGTACAACCATCAAGATGATTTGTCAGATTCAACAGAAGATCTCTTTGTTTCTTGGGAACTACACTGCTCAAAAAAATAAAGGGAACACTTAAACAACACAATGTAACTCCAAGTCAATCATACTTCTGTGAAATCAAACTGTCCACTTAGGAAGCAACACTGATTGACAATAAATTTCACATGCTGTTGTGCAAATGGAATAGACAAAAGGTGGAAATTATAGGCAATTAGCAAGACACCCCCAATAAAGGAGTGATTCTGCAGGTGGTGACCACAGACCACTTCTCAGTTCCTATGCTTCCTGGCTGATGTTTTGGTCACTTTTGAATGCTGGCGGTGCTCTCACTCTAGTGGTAGCATGAGACGGAGTCTACAACCAACACAAGTGGCTCAGGTAGTGCAGCTCATCCAGGATGGCACATCAATGCGAGCTGTGGCAAGAAGGTTTGCTGTGTCTGTCAGCGTAGTGTCCAGAGCATGGAGGCGCTACCAGGAGACAGGCCAGTACATCAGGAGATGTGGAGGAGGCCGTAGGAGGGCAACAACCTAGCAGCAGGACCGCTACCTCTGCCTTTGTGCAAGGAGGAGCACTGCCAGAGCCCTGCAAAATGACCTCCAGCAGGCCACAAATGTGCATGTGTCTGCTCAAACGGTCAGAAACAGACTCCATGAGGGTGGTATGAGGGCCCGACGTCCACAGGTGGGGGTTGTGCTTACAGCCCAACACCGTGCAGGACGATTGGCATTTGCCAGAGAACACCAAGATTGGCAAATTTGCCACTGGCGCCCTGTGCTCTTCACAGATGAAAGCAGGTTCACACTGAGCACATGAGCACATGTGACAGACGTGACAGAGTCTGGAGACGCCGTGGAGAATGTTCTGCTGTCTGCAACATCCTCCAGCATGACCGGTTTGGCAGTGGGTCAGTCATGGTGTGGGGTGGCATTTCTTTGTGGGGCCGCACAGCCCTCCATGTGCTCGCCAGAGGTAGCCTGACTGCCATTAGGTACCGAGATGAGATCCTCAGAGCCCTTGTGAGACCATATGCTGACACATGCACATTTGTGGCCTGCTGGAGGTCATTTTGCAGGGCTCTGGCAGTGCTCCTCCTTGCACAAAGGCAGAGGTAGCGGTCCTGCTGCTAGGTTGTTGCCCTCCTACGGCCTCCTCCACATCTCCTGATGTACTGGCCTGTCTCCTGGTAGCGCCTCCATGCTCTGGACACTACGCTGACAGACACAGCAAACCTTCTTGCCACAGCTCGCATTGATGTGCCATCCTGGATGAGCTGCACTACCTGAGCCACTTGTGTGGGTTGTAGACTCCGTCTCATGCTACCACTAGAGTGAGAGCACCGCCAGCATTCAAAAGTGACCAAAACATCAGCCAGGAAGCATAGGAACTGAGAAGTGGTCTGTGGTCACCACCTGCAGAATCACTCCTTTATTGGGGGTGTCTTGCTAATTGCCTATAATTTCCACCTTTTGTCTATTCCATTTGCACAACAGCATGTGAAATTTATTGTCAATCAGTGTTGCTTCCTAAGTGGACAGTTTGATTTCACAGAAGTATGATTGACTTGGAGTTACATTGTGTTGTTTAAGTGTTCCCTTTATTTTTTTGAGCAGTGTAGAACAAGCATCTCTGTTTTGTCCGAGTTTAAAAGTAGAACGTTTGCAGCAATCCACTTCCTTATGTCTGAAACACAGGCTTCTAGCGAGGGCAATTTTGGGGCTTCACCATGTTTCATTGAAATGTACAGCTTTGTGTCATCCGCATAGCAGTGAAAGTTAACATTATGTTTTCGAATGACATCCCCAAGAGGTAAAATATATAGTGAAAACAATCGATGGGGGGGGGGGGGAATATGTGGCTGAGTTGAGAAAAATAGCATTGGACTGTAACCATGGGAATACATTATCGCAAATGCTACGCGATCGGCTGGTGTGTAGGATTATTGATGACAGGATACAAATACGATTGTTATCAGAGCCTAATCTCACGTTTGAGAATGCACTCAAACTGGCCCAGGCCATGGAGTCCGCAAATAGAAAAGCACTGGATTTGCAGGCAAGGGGCGCAACTGCGTGCCATACAGTAAAAGAGAGCAGCGCTGAGCGCGCAGAATTTCAAAGAACGGAAACCCTTTGGTGCAGCAGCCAATAGAGACTGTTATCGTTGCAAAGGCAAACGCGCAGCGTTTGACTGTAAATTCAAACACGAAAAGTGTTATGCATGTGGGATAATAGGCCACATTGCGAGGGCGTGCCGCAATAAAAAAAAGCCACGGGGTGCAGAAAAGAGGACTGACAGAAAACCGAATACCTGCAGACGCTCTAGCTACCTCTCTAATCAAGTGATAGAAAGTGAAAGTGAGTGCGCAGACGCAGAGCAAGCATTCTCAATGTACAGTGTACAGGGGGCGAATATGAAGAAGGTGAAGCCTTTCATTGTGGAAATGGGAATAAATGGATTAAAGGTACCGTTTGAACTAGACACAGGATGTAGTGTCACACTGATGAACAGGTCCCAATTCTATAGGAAGTGGAAAACCGTTGAAGTGCCTAAACTGAGAGACACCCCCATTAAACTCAAAACGTACACAGGGGAGAAGATCACTGTGTTTGGAGTTGCTGATGTTCAAGTGGAATATCATGGACAAAAGAAAAGTCTGCCTCTCTTAGTAGTGGAAGGTACTGGCCCCAGCTTACTAGGAAGAGGGTGGTTGGAGGAAATAAAATTGAACTGGGATGAAATCAAACATGTCACCACAGAGACATTGACACTACAGCAGGTGCTTTCAAAGCATGAGTGTGTTTTCAAAGAAGAGCTAGGGACATTAATAGGGGTCAAACCTACCATTCATGTTGCTGCTGATGCTACTCCCAGATTCTATAGGCCAAGATCAGTTCCATATGCCATGAAGCCTAAAGTGGATGTGGAAATTGATAGACTCTTAGCAGAGGATATAATTGTACCTGTCAAGTTTTCTGAGTGGGCAGCACCAGTTGTACCCATACTAAAACCAGATGGTTCAATCAGATTATGCGGTGACTATAAGCTGACTGTAAATAGAGTTTCCTCTCTGGAGCAGTACCCCATACCCAAAGTGGAGGATTTGCTTTCAACGTTAACCAGAGGGCAACAGTTTACAAAACTGGACATGAGTCACGCATATCAGCAAGTGCTAATGAATAAAGCTTCACAGAAGTACCTGACCATAAACACCCACAGAGGGATGTTTACCTATAAATGCTTACCTTTCGGGGTGTCTTCTGCACCAGCTATCTTCCAAAGAACTATGGAGGGAATTCTGCAGGGGATACCCAAGGTAGCGGTTTACTTCGACAACATTCTTGTCACGGGAGTCACGAAGGAGGAACATCTCAGAAACTTAGGTGAAGTTTTGAGGAGGATGGAGGACGCCGGTCTCCGGCTGAAGAGGAGCAAGTGTACACTGTTAGCTGATGAAGTGCAGTACCTAGGTCACAAGGTGGATGCCAAGGGGTTACACACTGTCAAAGCTAAAGTGAGGGCTGTTGTGGAAGCTCCAGCTCCGACAAACGTTACAGAGCTGAAAGCCTATCTAGGCTTACTGAATTATAATAATCGCTTCCTCCCAAACGTCTCTACCATCTTAGCTCCTCTACATCAACTGCTAAGGGAGGATGTGGCCTGGAAATGGTCAGAAAGACAGGAAGAAGCTTTTGCAAAGTCAAAGGTGTTACTGCAATCAGCTGAAGTGATAGTGCACTACTCGGCAGACAGAGATCTCATCTTATCGTGTGATGCCTCATCATATGGTGTGGGGGCGGTGCTATCCCACCGGATGGAGAATGGTGCAGAGAAACCTATCGGGTTCATGTCAAGAACGTTGTCGCCAGCGGAGAAAAAGTACTCTCAGCTGGACAAGGAAGGACTGGCTGTCATATTCGGAATACAGAGATTCCACAACTACTTGTACGGGAGAACATTCACTATTGTGACGGACCATAAGCCTCTGATCTCTCTGTTCCATGAACAAAAGCCAGTACCACAAATGGTCTCTCCAAGAGTTCAACGTTGGGCTGTGTGGCTCAGGGCCTACGAGTACAGAATAATTTACAAACCAGGTAGATACCATGGGAATGCTGATGCTCTGAGTAGGCTACCTGTTCCAGAAATCATCATTCAGGAAGAAGAAAGTGACCAGGTTTTGATGATCGATGTGTTGGATGATGCACCGCTGAACACAGCACAAATCAGGCAATGGACTTCAAAGGATGTGACGTTATCACAAGTGCATGAATTTATCCTGAAAGGATGGCCTACAGTGACAGAGCCTCAGATCATGCCTTACTACACTCGCCGCTTGGCATTGAGTGTTCGAGATGGATGTGTTCTGTGGGGTTCAAGAGTAGTTATCCCACCACAAGGGCGGGTGTTGCTACTGAAGTTGTTGCATCAGTCGCATCCAGGTATGTTGAGAATGAAAGGCCTAGCGAGGTCATATGTCTGGTGGCCAAAGATGGACCACGATGTGGAAAATGAGGTTAGCCGGTGTGCAGATTGTCAGAGTAACCGGAAGTCACCCCCCACCGCGCCATTACATCCATGGGAATGGCCAGAAGAACCATGGACACGACTACATGTGGACTACGCTGGACCTTTCCTAGGAAAAATGTTCCTTGTGCTGATTGATTCTCATTCAAAGTGGATGGATGTTTACCCCATGAACACGTCAACATCTTACGCTACGATTGAGAAGTTGAGACAAAGCTTCAGTGTTATGGGATTGCCTCAAATGTTGGTTAGTGACAATGCTATTTGTTTTACAAGCACTGAATTCACAAGTTTCATGAAACAAAATGGAATTCAGCATGTAACGTCGGGCCCTTTTCACCCATCTTCAAACGGATTAGCAGAACGTGCAGTTCAGACCTTGAAGGAGGGGATGAGGAAGATGCAAGGGCCCAGCATTGAAACAAAGGTGTCAAGATTATTGTTTAGCAACAGGATTACTCCTCAAGCTACGACTGGGTTGTCACCTGCAGACATGTTGATGTCAAGAAGGTTAAGGTCAACCTTGGATCTCATCAGACCAGACCTGAAAATGAAAATATAACAAAAGCAATGGAATCAAAAATGTAATCATGACACCCAAGCCAAACTCAGAAGTTTCTCACCTGGAGATGATGTCTATACAAGAAACTATGGGTTTGGTCCTAAATGGATTCCAGCTACCATTGAGGATTGCTCAGGACCAGTATCGTATACTGTGATCATCGGAAGTGGACAAAGACTAAGGAGACACGTGGATCAGATCCAAGCTCAAATTCCAGTTCCATCCGGAGATCTGGATCAATTCTTAAACGAACAGGACAGGACATTGGAACGTTCCCCAGAGTTGCAGTTGGACAAACCACCTGAGACCAACAATGCTCAACTTCCTGAGACCACCAGTCCGGGACGACCTCCTCCTGTGAAGTCTCCACAAAAGGACTTTGTTTCACCATCAAGGGGTGAAGATCTGGTGGCACCAGCTACACCACCTCTGAGACACTCTATTAGAGAGAGACGTCCGCCAGACTTTTTCAGATGCTAAAGGAGATCATTTTTGAAAAAAATGTAAATAAGAAAATAGCATAGCTCAGAAAGGAATTAAATTGGGTTATTAGCTTTAAAGGGGGGGAATGTAGTAACCTGGTATATTTATGTTTACCAATAGATGGCAGTATTGACTCAAGACGGGGGTTTGCTTCCCGCTATCCGTAGCTACTTCCTATGTCTGCCTATATAACTATGAGTAAGAAAGCTTCAGGTAGCTTAAGCCAGGTGCATTAGAGAATGTAATTCTAAGTTACAATTAAATACTAAACCGTACTTAAGTCTCATGAGTCGTAACTCTAAGAATACTACATATTCCATGGGACAAAACTAGGTACAGAGTATGACTGTGGCAGTGAGTAGGTCCAGAGACATGTTGTACCAAACCCACTGAGTCGATGATGTCTCCGAAAGCCTTTTGGAGTGGGTCTGTGGACTTTTCCATGTGAATATTAAAATCACCAACAATTTGAATATTATCTGCTATGACTACAAGGTCCGATAGGAATTCAGGGAACTCAGTGAGGAACGCTGTATACGGCCCAGGAGGCCTGTAAACAGTAGCTATAAAAAGAGATTGAGTAGGCTGCATAGATTTCATGACTAGAAGCTCAAAAGACGAAAACGTCATTTTATTTTTGTTAAATTGAAATTTGCTATCGTAAATGTTAGCAACACCTCCGCCTTTGCGGGATGCACGGGGGATATGGTCACTAGTGTAACCAAGGGGTGAGGCCTCATTTAACACAGTAAATTCATCAGGCTTAAGCCATGTTTCAGTCAGGCCAATCACATCAAGATTATGATCAGTGATAAGTTCATTGACTATAACTGCCTTTGAAGTGAGGTATCACGATCTCTTTCAATAATGTCAGGAATGGAGGAGGTCTTTATTCTAGTGAGATTGCTAAGGCGAACACCGTCATGTTTAGTTTTGCCCAACCTAGGTCGAGGCACAGACACAGCCTCAATGGGGAGAGCTGACTTGAATACACTGACTGTGCTAGTGGCAGGCTCCACTAAGCTGTCAGGCTGGCTAACAGCCTGCTGCCTGGCCTGCACCCTATTTCATTGTGGAGTTAGAGGAGTTAGAGCCCTGTCTATGTTGGTAGATAAGATGAGATCACCCCTCCAGCTAGGATGGAGTCCGTCACTCCTCAGCAGGCCAGGCTTGGTCCTGTTTGTGGGTGAGTCCCAGAAAGAGGGCCAATTATCTACAAATTCTGTCTTTTGGGAGGGGCAGAAACAGTTTTCAACCAGCGATTGAGTTGTGAGACTCTGCTGTAGAACTCATCACTCCCCCTAACTGGGAGGGGGCCAGAGACAATTACTCGATGCCGACACATCTTTCTAGCTGATTTACATGCTGAAGCTATGTTGCACTTGGTGACCTCTGACTGTTTCATCCTAACATCGTTGGTGCCGACGTGGAAAACAATATCTCTATATTCTCTACACTCCAGTTTTAGCCTTAGCCAGCACCATCTTCAGATTAGCCTTAACGTCGGTAGCCCTGCCCCCTGGTAAACAGTGTATGATCGCTGGATGATTCGTTTTAAGTCTAATACTGCGGGTAATGGAGTCGCCAATAAATAGGGTTTTCAATTGATCAGCGCTAATGGTGGGAAGCTTCGGCATCTCAGACCCCGTAACGGGAGGAGTAGAGACCAGAGAAGGCTCGGCCTCAGACTCCGAACCGTTGCTTAATGGGGAATACCGGTTGAAAGTTTCTGCGACTGCAATTAGAAGGCATCATGTTAATGTTACTACTTAGCTTTGGCTGTTGGAAGTCCTGACGAACCATGTCCAGATAAAACGTCCGGAGTGAAAAAGTTGAATGAAAAAAAAAAGTTGTGAGGGAAAAACAAAAATATAAACGGTAATTAAAAAGTAAAAACCGTAAAGTTGTCAGGTAGCAAAGTAAGGTTAGCAACAAAACGCACAGCAACACGTAAACAAGTCTGCAAGTTGTGACCGGAAATTAATATATTCTAGTGTCAAAATTGACTACAAAGTTTAAATAGGAACATTTTGGTCATAAGGTATGTCTCGTACAAAACGGAGATATGCAAGATGATAGGAAAACAAAATGATGTCATGGAATGAAGAGTACCGTGCAATGCATACATGTGTCATGTAAAGAGAGCAAGGGTTGAGGGAATAGGGATTTCGGTAACAGAACTTTTCAGTCTGAAATGGCTGTAATTATGTTGCAGATTCAAGGTGCTTCAACAAAGTACTGAGTAAAGGGTCTGAATACTTATGTAAATGTAAATGTTTTACTTTATTTTTTAATACATTTGCAAAAAAATCATCTGAAACCTCTGTTATTATAGGGTATTGTGTGTAGGAAAAACAACAATTTAATCAATGTTTGAATAGGCTGTAACGTAACAAAATGTGGAAAAAGTCAAGGGGTCTGAATACTTTCCGAATGCACTGTATATGGTGCTCGCTGCAGCAGGGAGGAAAGAGAGTCCATGGGTGCTAGTCACACAGTCAGTCGCTGTCATTTTTCGTTAACACAGCGCAGCAAGTCTGAGCCCTGCCTGACACAGTCAAATCAATTACGGTGTGACTCCCTCTAGTCATTTGTGTCATAATTATTTCATCAAACAGTGCACTTAAAGCACCAGACAAGCTCACTGCATATAGTTGATTTGATTAAAACACATAGGAAAAAGACACGTTTGAAAATGTTGACCAGTCGATTGGTCGAAAGAACAGACGACTCTGGTCGACCAAGATTTTTTTCTAGTTAGGGACAGCCCTAAGGTCTATTCTTAATTAAAAAGTTTCTTAAAGGGTGAATGGACTGAGTTCCACAGACCAATATAGGGAAGGTGGAAAATGTCTTTATCACACCTTATCCCCTCAACAAACACACACACATGCATCCCTCCCCAATCTACCCTGTTTGTTTGTGAGTGTGTGTGTGTGTTTACCTGCAAGAGGAAATTTGTCGCAAATGGAGTCAGTGCCCCAAACAAGCTCCACTGCCTCTGTTCCCTCCGTTCTTTCTCCCTCTCGCCCTTTCTATTATTCTCTCTTTTTATCTCTCTCTCTCTCACTCTCTCTCTAATCCTCCCTTCCTCTGTCTGTGTCTCTTACAACAGCAATAACATCATGAGAGAGTGTGTCCCTGCCTGTGTGCGTGCCTCTGTGTGCATTGTGTGTGTGTGTGTGTGTGTGTGTATGCATGCCTCCTTGTGCATTTGTTTCTGTGTGTGTGTGTGTGTGTGTGTGTGTGTGTGTGTGTGTGTGTGTGTGTGTGTGTGTGTGTGTGTGTGTGTGTGTGTGTGTGTGTGTGTGTGTGTGTGTGTTTGCGTGACTGGAAGTGGCCTTTAGAGAACATGTACACAAGAAGCCTGTAGTAAATCATTGAGTTTAGATAGAGGGGAAATCACATGGCACTGTACAAATCAATAAGACACATCCTACTAAGAAGTCCTCTTCACATACAGACACACCAATAAACATACACTCTGGTAGACACCCACCCAGACACTCTCTCTTTCTCCATCTCTGATTCTTCTCCCTCCCTCTCGATATATGTTGGTAGGTGTGTGATTTTATTTCATTGTATTAGGATCTCTTTTAGCCCACCAAGGGCTAGTCTTCCAAGAGTCCTTAAGAAATGTAAAAACATTTGGAAAAATAACAAAAGCTAAGTAAAAACACACACACACACATTCAAAGATCCTATTACCTTTACATATTACGTGTGTATTTGTGGGTGGGTGTATCTGTGGGTGCGTGTGTGTGTGCATACGTGCACCCGTGAATGTGTGTGTGTGTGTGTGTGTGTGTGTGTGTGTGTGTGTGTGTGTGTGTGTGTGTGTGTGTGTGTGTGTGTGTGTGTGTGTGTGTGTGTGTGTGTGTGTGTGTGTGTGTGTGTGAGGATGTGTTGACGCAGTGCAGTATTGCAGTGGTAGTGCCTATTGTGGAGAAAGTGAGAGGCTCCATAAAAAATTAATGGCCTACAGACATTATCCTTGATGACCGCCACAGACGGCCACTCGGGATGGCAAGCCTCTGAAAGCATTGTCACTTCTGGTTCTTTGTGTGTGTGTGTGTATGTGTATGTGTGTATGTGAGTGTGTGCGCGGTAATAATAGAAGGGGTATTCTGTATGCGTTATGTGTTTGTTTGGTAGTGCGAGTGTGTGCATGTGTGTGTGCGTGTAGGTCATGCATTTCATTACACAGTGTGCATATCTATACTTCTATGTATGAGATTGTCTTTGTCTGTTTGTGATTATGTGTGTGTTTGCACTATTTAAATTGAGCAGGGTGTAAAGCAGGGCCAGTGCTCTGGGCCAGGGGAAAATAGAAAAGGAGCAGAGAATAATGATAGTTTTATAATTACAGTGTCTAATGTTCAGAGCTACTCAGCAAGAACTGTCTGGAGACTGCAATGTTGGTCTAATTTCCAAAAAGAGCTCACAGTTTCCCTTCAAAATTTGACGTACAGTACTATAGATTAATGTCAATTTTTTTACCCATTCATTCCGTGTAGTTACAGGGTTAATTCTGAGTAATTACAGGGTTAAAGCAGAAGAAACTCAAAATGATAAGTTTAGGTATTCATTCTGAGTGGTTAAGGTAATGGTTTGAGAAAGGCTTAAAATAAAATAATTGAAAACAATGAACTATTATGTTTCATAGGGTTGCACAACATTCAGAGGTGGAAACTTTCTGTGGGAATTAACGGGAATATATGGGATTTAACGGAAATATATGTAAATTAGTATTAACACCATTTAAATGTTGATGTTTTTTGCATTGGATATATTTACCTGTCACGCCCTGGCTTTAGTTATCTTTGTTTTCTTTATTATTTTAGTTAGGTCAGGGTGTGACATGGGGGATGTTTGTGTGTTTTTTGTCTAGGGGGTTTTGTAGAGTTCATGGGGTTGTGTTCAGTGTAGGTGTTTATGTAAGTCTATGGTTGCCTGGATTGGTTCTCAATTAGAGACAGCTGTCTATCGTTGTCTCTGATTGAGAGCCATATTTAGGCAGCCATAGGCATTAGGTAGGTTGTGGGTAATTGTCTATGTTTGACGTTAGTAGCTTGTGTCTGCACTTTCGTTTGTTAGCGTCACGGTCGTTTGTTGTTTTGTCTAGTTTGTATTTAGTGTTTCATCTTCAAATAAATAGAAGATGTATTTATATCACGCTGCGCCTTGGTCCTCTCTTTCACCTAAAGACGATCGTGACATTACCATATCATATGGAGACAGAAACCTTTTACCTTATCATAAGTAGACATAATTGCAAATGATTATATCCTTCCAGTATAAAAAAAAAACGATTTAGTTACGAATTGAACTTAAATGACTTGACTCTTCACATTGGATGATTTCCCTGAACAAGAAAATATAATATTTAATGATCCCCACTGATTCATCGCATCTGTTAAAAACGTTTTCAACATACATCTGTAAAATGATAGTCTAGAAACTAAACCTTGTGTTGTCTTCCTCTCAGGCTTCCATGTCTTCTCCCTGGACCTCCTCAATGTCCACCTCTTGAACATCAGACTCTGTGGCCTCATTTTCACTGTCACTTTCCAACCTTGTTGAGGATGGCTCGTTCTCAGGCTCAAAAAGCCTCAAATTTGCCCAGATGGCCACCAATTCTTCAACCCTTGTCATTGTCAGCCTGTTTTGGTGTGCTTTGGTGTGTGTGTTCCCAAGCAAGGACCAGTTGCGCTCTCAGGCGGCTGATGTTGGTGGGATTTGGAGGATGATGGAAGCAACAGGGGAAAGAGCCTCAGATCCACAAAGTCCCTTCCACCTTGTGGCTGAGATATGTTGGCACAACTGCCATATTGCATCTCGATCCCAAAGCCCTTGCTTGGAAGTGTACTTCGCCAGACTGCCAAGAACCTTGCCCTTATCCAGGCCAAGGTGGCAAGACACGGTAGTGATGACACCATAGGCCTCTGCACCAGACAGGATGCTCTTGCCAGCATACTTGGTATCCAACATGTACACTGCAGCATGTATGGGCTTCAGGCAGAAGTCTTCACGCTTTTTGATGTATTTCACAACTGCAGCTTCCTCTGCTTGGAGCAACAGTGAAGTGGGCAGGGCAGTGTGGATTTCTTCACTTACATCTGCAAGCAGAGTCTGAACATCAGACAGGATGGCATTGTCTCCCTCAATCCATGCAATGGCTACTGCTATAGGTGTCAGGATTTTCAGGCTGCTTACCACTCTCTCCCAAAATACATCATCCAGGAGGATCCTCTTGATGGGGCTGTCCATATCGGCAGGCTGTGATATGACCATTTCTTGGAGAGACTCCTTTCCTTCCAGGAGACTGTCAAACATCATGACAACACCACCCCAATGGGTGTTGCTGGGCAGCTTCAATGTGGTGTTCTTATTCTTCTCACTTTGCTTGGTGAGGTAGATTGCTGCTATAACTTGATGACCCTTCACATACTTAACCATTTCCTTGACTCTGTTGTAGAGTGTATCAATTGATTTCAGGGCCATTATGTCCTTGAGGAGCAGATTCAATGCATGAGCAGTACAGCCAATGGGTGTGATGTGAGGGTAGGACTCCTCCACTTTAGACCAAGCAGCCTTCATGTTTGAAGCATTGTCTGTCACCAGTGCAAATACCTTCTGTGGTCCAAGGTCATTGATGACTGCCTTCAGCTCATCTGCAATGTAGAGCCCAGTGTGTCTGTTGTCCTTGTGTCTGTGATCTTGTAGAATACTGGTTAAGGGGTGGAGACGATGTAGTTAATTATTCCTTGCCCACAAACATTCGACCACCCATCAGAGATGATTGCAATACAGTCTGCTTTCTCTAAGATTTGCTTGACCTTCACTTGAACTCTGTTGAACTCTGCATCCAGCAAAGGAGTAGATAAAGCATGTATGGTTGGGGGTGTATGCTGGGCGAAGAACATTCATAATTCTCTTCCAATACACATTGCCTGTGAGCATCAGAGGTGAACCAGTTGCATGCACAGCTCGACCAAGACATTCATCCATCAGCATTTCTCTGACTACATTCCTCAATTGAGTCAAAAACAACTTCTGAACCATAAGCTGTTGCTATCGATAAGGTATCTGATTCATCAATTTCACCTCGAATAGAAGAAGAGGGTCTTTTGTCAGAGGTTGCTTGTTGTGAGCACTGAGGGACCTTTATGCACTTGACCAGATTATTCTGCATCTTTGTTGCATTCTACATATATGATTTGGCACAGTATTTGCAAATGTACACACCATTTCCTTCCACATTAGCTGCTGTGAAATGTCTCCACACATCAGATAGTGCCCGTGGTATTTTCTTGTAAAGATTAGATAAAAAATGTAAAGAAAACACAAATACAATTCCATGTACAGATAAATATTTAAGCAGTTAGATAAAACAACTCCTTTGTAAGATAAATGTTTTAAAATGAAACATGTATGGAAACAGGTGAATTAACACTCCTCAGTTAGCAGGCTCAAGCAAGCTAAAACCCACATGGTAACAAAAATCATGTATATCATATAAAATATATTCACCCCACCCAGTATTGTAATCAAAACTTACCAGAAAGCATGTATTCCTTGACTCAGACAGTGTAGTAGTGTTGGCTCAATAGCATCTCATTAGTGTGCAAGATCTTGAGAATCAGCTGTACATGAGATGGAAGAATGCACTGTGCTTGCAGAGGGTAACAATTCCATTGAATTGGGGATAGTTTAACCATAATATGCCACAAGAACTATAATTGCCTTTTGTGTATCCCACAAAAAAAGGTTCACTGTTATAGGCTAACTTTTTTGATGAATTTAAGCAAAATTCCCCAAATTCCGGAAATTTACCAAAAAGTTTCAGACTCTTTGCAACCCGAATCATTAAGTATCATCAAGTGTTCTCACGGCTTGTTAGAGCATTATGGACTGCGGAGGCACAGTGGTCTAAGCAGCACTCTCTGGCTCTGAGCCTCTCGAGTTTAATCCTAATGCTGGACACTTGTTTTTCATTTTTGGAGTGAGTCCCGAGGAACGCATATATCAACTTTCTGGGGACCTTTCCAAATGTCCAAAATCGCTGTCTATTTCTAGTGATCAGTGTGGTAATTTCTGCTGAACATGCTCAGAGTCGTTCAAATGGAGACCGCACACAGACAGTCAGTTAATCATGCATACATGCTCAAATGCACACAAACGCTTTCTGACATTCTGAGACATAAAGTCAAAGTCATGGACAAAATGGTAAACACTACCACAAATAAACAAGCTGAATTGTTTTATGCATATGAAGCAAGAATGAATACACACGCACACACACAGACACACACACTCTCACACACACACAGTACCAGTCAAAAGTTGACACGCCTTCTCATTCAAGGTTTTTTCTGTATTTTTTATATTTTCTACATTGTTGAATAATAGTGAAGACATCAAGACTATGAAATAACACATGGAATCATGTCGTAACCCAAAAAGTGTTAAACATATTTGAGATACTTCGAAGTAGCCACCCTTTGCGATAATGACAGCTTTTCACACTCTTGACATTCTCTCAACCAGTTTTATGAGGTAGTCACCTGGAATGCGTTTCAATTAACAGGTGTGCCTTGTAAAAAGTTAATTTGTGGAATTTCTTTCCTTCTTAATGCGTTTGAGCCAATCAGTTGTGTTGTGACAAGATAGGGGTGGTATACAGAAGATAGCCCTATTTGGTAAAAGACCAAGTCCATATTATGGCAAAAACAGCTCAAATAAGCAAAGAGAAACAACAGTCCATTATTACTTTAAGACATAAAGGTTAGTCAATCCAGAACATTTCAAGAAATATAAAAGTTTCTTCAAGTGCAGCCGCAAACACCATCAAGCGCTATCAACCAGAAACAGTGGATAGATGGCAGCATTAGCACAAAACTGAAAGCGCAAACCACCACATTTAACCATGGCAAGGTGACTGGGAATATGGCTGAATACAAACAGTGTAGTTATTCCCTCCTTAAGGCAATCAAACAAGCAAAATGTCAGTATAGAGACAAAGTGGAGTCGCAATTCATCGGCTCAGACACAAGACGCATGTGGCAGGGTCTACAGACAATCATAGACAACAAAGGGAAAACCAGGCAAGTCGTGCGAACACCGATGTCTTGCTTTCGGACAAGCGAAACAACTTCTTTACCCGCTTTGAGGATAACACAGTGCCACCGACGCTGCCCGCTACCAAGGACTGTGGGCTCTCCTTCTCCGTGGCCGGCGTGAGTAAGACATTTAAACGTGTTAACCCTCGCAAGGCTGCCAGCTCAGATGACATCCCCAGCCGCGTCCTCAGAGCATGTGCAGACCAGCTGGCTGGAGTGTTTACGGACATATTCAATCTCTCCCTATCCCAGTCTGCTGTCCCCACATGCTTCAAGATGCCCACCATTGTTCCTGTACCCAAGAATGCAAAGGTAACTGAACTAAATGACTATCTCCCCGTAGCACTCACTTCTGTCATCATGAAGTGCTTTGAGAGACTTGTCAACGATCATATCACCTCCACCTTACCTGACACCCTAGATCGACTTCAATTTGCTTACCGCCCCAATAGATCCACAGACGATGCAATTGCACAGCACACTGTCCTATCCCATCTGGACAAGCAGAATACCTATGTAAGAATGCTGTTCATTGACTATAGCTCAGCATTCAACACCATAGTTTCCTCCAAGCTCATCATTAAGCTCTAGGTCCTGTGCAACTGGGTAATGGACTTCCTGACGGGCCGCCCCCCAGGTGGTGAAGGTAGGAAAGAACACCACCTCCACTTCCACAAGAGTGGGTTCTCACCTCCTATACTCCCTGTTCACCCATGACTGCGTGGCCACACACGCATCCAACTCAATCATCAAGTTTGCAGATGACTCAACAGTAGTTGGCCTGATTATCAACAATGACGAAACAGCCTACAGGAAGGAGGTGAGGGCCCTGGGAATGTGGTGCCAGGAAAATAACCTCTCTATCAACATCAACAAAACAAGGGATCTGATCGTGGACTTCAGGAAACAGCAGAGGGAGTATAGTCAAGACATTGACAAGGTTATAAATAATGATTTTTATTTGAAATAATAATTGTGTCCTTCAAACTTTGCTTTTGTCAAAAGAATCTTCCATTTGCAGCATTTACAGCCTTGCAGACCTTTAGCATTCTAGTTGTCAATTTGTTGATGTAATCTGAAGAGATTTCACCCCATGCTTCCTGAAGCACCTCCCACAAGTTGTATTGGCTTGATGGGCACTTCTTATGTACCATACGGTCAAGCTGCTCCCACGACTGCTCAATAGGGTTGAGATCTGGTGACTGTGCTGGCCACTCCATTATAGACAGAATACCAGCTGACTGCTTCTTCCCTAAATGGTTCTTGCATAGTTTGGATCTGTGCTTTGGGTCATTGTCTTGTTTTGGGAGAAAATTGGCACCAATTAAGCGCCATTCACAGGGAGCACTTCCAGCGCTGACAGAGATGGCCGCCTCGATTTGCGTTCCTAGGAAACTATGCAGTATTTCGTTTTTTATGTATTATTTCTTACATTGTTACCCCAGGAAATCTTAAGTTTTATTACATACAGCCGGGAGGAACTCAAGCATTTCGCTACACTCACATTAACATCTGCTAACCATGTGTATGTGACAAATACAATTTGATTTGATTTGGTATGTCATGGCGTTGCAAAATGGAGTGATAGCCTTCCTTCTTCAAGATCCCTTTTACCCTGTACAAATCTTCCACGTTACCACAACCAAAGCACCCCTAGACCATCACATTGCCTCCACCATGCTTGACAGATGGTGTCAAGCACTCCGCCAGCATCTTTTCATGTTTCTGCGTCTCACGAATGTTCTTCTTTGAGATCCGAACACCTCAAACATAGATCTGTCTGTCCATAACACTTTATTCCAATCTTCCTCTCTCCAATGTCTGTGTTCTTTTGCCCATCTTAATATTTTCTTTTTATTGGCCAGTCTGAGATATGGCTTTTTCTTTGCAACTCTGCCTAGAAGGCCAGCATCCCAGAATCACCTCCTCACTGTTGACGTTGAGACTGGTGTTTTGCGGGTACTATTTAATGAAGCTGCCAGTTGAGGACTTGTGAGGCATCTGTTTCTCAAACTAGACACTCTAATGTACTTGTCCTCTTGCTCAGGTGTGCACCGGGTCCTCCCACTCCTCTTTCAATTCTGGTTAGAGCCAGTTTGAGCTGTTCTGTGAAGGGAGTAGTACACAACTTTGTACGAGATCTTCAGTTTCTTGGCAATTTCTCGCATGGAATAGCCTTCATTTCTCAGAACAAGAATAGACCGACAAGTTTCAGAAGAAAGTTCTTTGTTTCTGGCCATTTTGAGCCTGTAATCAAACCCACAAATGCTGATGCTCCAGATTCTCAACTAGTCTAAAGAAGGCCAGTTTTATTTCTTCTTTAATCAGGACTACAGTTTTCAGCTGTGCTAACATAATTGCAAAAGGGTTTTCTAATGATCAATTAACCTTTTAAAATTATAAACTTGGATTAGCTAACACAACGTGCCATTGGAACCCCGGAGTGATGGTTGCTGATAATGGGCCTCTGTACGCCTTTGTAGATATTCCATAGAAGAATCTGCCGTTTCAGGCTACAATAGTCATTTACAACATTAACAATGTCTTCACTGTATTCCTGATCAATTTTATGTTATTTTAATGGACAGAAAATGTGCTTTTCTTTCAAAAACAAGGACATTTCTAGGTGAGCCCAAATTTTTTGAACGGTGGTGTATATGCTGTATTATATTCAATTCTAATATATCTGTCTATTTGTGTGTATTGCTCTGAAATTGGTAGATATTACTGCACTGTTTGAGCTAGAAACCCAAGCATTTCGTTACACTCGCAATAACATCTGCTAAACACGTGTATGTGACCAATAAAATTCTATTTGATTTGATTTGATGAAACTGGCTCTCATGAGGACAGCCACAGGAATGGAAGACCCAGAGTTACCTCTGCTGCAGAGGACAAGTTCGTTAGAGTTAACTGCACCTCAGACTGCAGCCCAAATAAATGCTTCACAGAGTTCAAGCCGAGGGGCGAGTCTGAGAGCGAAGAGGAATATTGGGATATGTCTTTCCTTCTTAATGCGTTTCAGCCAATCAGTTGTGTATGGCAAGAACAGCTCAAATAATCAATGAGAAACGACAGTCCATCATTACTTTAAGACATGAAGGTCTGTCAAAGTTTCTTCAAGTGCAATCGCAAAAACCATCAAAAGCTATGATGAAATGAGGAAGGAAAGGAAGACCCAGAGTTACCTCTGCTGCAGAAGATAAGTTCATTAGAGTTAACTGCACCTCAGATTGCAGCCCAAATAAATGCTTCACATAGTTCAAGTAACAGACACATCTCAACATCAACTGTTCAGGGGAGAATGCGTGAATCAGGCCTTCAAGGTCGAAATTGCTGCAAAGAAACCACTACTAAAGGACACCAAGAAGAAGAAGAGACTTGCTTGGGCCAAGAATCACGAGCAATGGACATTAGACCGGTGTAAAGCTGTCCTTTGGTCTGATGAGTCCAAATTTGAGATATGTCTGCATGTGTGGTTCCCACCGTGAAGCATGGAGGAGGAGGTGTGATAGTGTGGGGATGCTTTGCTGGTGACACTGTCAGTGATTTCATTTGAACTCAAGGCACACTTAACCAGCATGGCTACCACTGCATTGTGCAGCGATATGCCCTCGAATCTGTTTTGCACTTAAGTCGAACTATCATTTGTTTTTTCAACAGGACAATGACCCAAAACACACCTCCAGGCTGTGTGAGGGCTATTTGACCAAGAAGGAGAGTGATGGAGTGCTGCATCAGATGACCTCGCCTCCACAATCGCCCGACTTCAACCCAATTGAGATGGTTTGGGATGAGTTGGACCGTAGAGCAGCCAACAAGTGCTCAGCATATGTGGAACCTCCTTCAAGACGGTTGGAAAAGCATTCCTCATGAAGCTGGTTGACAGAATGTCAAGAGTGTGCAAAGCTGTCATCATGACAAATGGTGGCTACTTTGACGAATCTCAAATCTCAAATATATTTTGATTAGTTTAACACTCTCTTGGTTACTACATGATTCCATATGTGTTATTTAATAGTTTTGATGTCTTCACTATTATTCTACAATGTATAAAATAGTAAAAATCAAGAAAAACCCTTGAATGAGTAGGTGTGTCCAAACTTTTGACAGTTACTGTAAAAAAAATAAAAATGAACACAATAAACTACACTCAACAACAGCGATTCACTGAATAAAAAATCGAATTTACAACTCCAATTCTCCATCACTCTATTCTTTATTTGGTGTGACCCCTACTGATGTGTCCCATAATTTTTTTGCGGCAGGTGCGTGTGTAACATAGACTGTTCCCACATCAGCTTCAACCCGGTTTGCGCCTCCGACGGCCGTTCCTATGACAACCCCTGCCAGGTGAAGGAGGCGTCTTGTCAGAAGCAGGAGAGGATCGAGGTTAAATACCTGGGCCACTGCCAAGGTGATATAGCTACTATTATACACAACTTTTTTCTATATCTCTTTCTTCTTCGTCTTCTTCACACACACACATGCTGTCTCTTTGAAAAGCACTATGTTAATCCAATGTTTTCTAATTATTATTATTCCTTCACCTCTTTCTATGTTCCTATTTAGTCATTTAGGCCCCAGTTCAATCAATTGAAGATACAGGAAGACCGCACCTCAAGTTAATTCTGAATATTGTGCTGTTTTGGAAGTTTCAAACTCCTTACAACTCCTCTCACAGAATTTTGACGTGGAGCCATATTTGTCCTTGAATACTTTACCAGCAATTCATTGAATTGGGACCTTTGTCATTTTCTTTTGAACAACAATCAATCCAGGTCAAAGCAATACAATAAAACCACGTCAACAAAACACCATCATTATGTTTTTATAACAGCAACCCATTCACCAAGAATCTATATTTTTCTTCTTGTTTGAATGGAGCACAGCAATTGTTATAATGATCCCTCGGTACTGTGGTTGGGTACTGTGGCAGCAAGAAATACATATTTTCAAATGGATCAATAAAGATAGTTGTAACGGTATTCCTCCTCCTCTACAACCGAAGAGGAGGAGTAGTGATTGAACCAAGGCGCAGCGGGTTGTGATGACATAATTTTAATAAAACAAGACGGGAAAAACACGAAACGAAACCACTTGAAATAATTACCAAAATAACAAAACAAATGTAGACAAACCTGAACTATACGAACTTACATATAACACTAAGAACGCACGAACAGGGAAAATAGACTACACAAAAGGAACGATGTACAAACAAACCGAACAGTCCCGTATGGTGCGACAAACACTGAAACAGGAGACAACCACCCACAACGAACACTGTGAAACAACCTACCTAAATATGACTCTCAATTAGAGGAAACGCCAAACACCTGCCTCTAATTGAGAGCCATACCAGGCAACCCTTAAACCAACATAGAAACAGAAAACATAGAATGCCCACCCAAACTCACGTCCTGACAAACTAACACATACAACAAACTAACAGAAATAGGTCAGGAACGTGACAATAGTATTATATTGTATTGAAGGTTTTATAACAGTTATCCAGCATTCCAACCTTTGGTTTGGATAATTTGAATAAGATAAATCATGATCCTAACACTCAATACTCTAAATATATGCTCTATATATTATGTGATCTTGTTCTGTTATAATATTTTAAGTAATTCTTTTTTTTTCTTTTATAAAGTTATTTATTTATTTATTATTTATTTATTTATTACAATATTTTTAAATATTGTAAACCACACATGACACACTCATAGATGAGAGAATTGGCGAAAGAAATTAGAGAATTACTTTACTACCCTAGCTACTGGTTCAAGGTCATTTTTGTGTTTTGAGCCTGTCATTTTGTCCCTAGCATGACTCACAGTGCTGATCTAGGACCTGTTTTGCCTGTTAGATCAAGAATAGACATACAAGTGGTCTTAATCAGCACTCTTACTCTGACTACCTTCTCAGGTGACATCATGACAGGCACCAAAGCCGGAGACGGACACTATGCCAGGAAAGACTACTCAGGTAGGTGCACGAGTGTGTGTATCAGATCTGTGAATGATAGGAGACAGGACTAGACATCTTAGGGTGTATTCCAAATGGCACTTTTGAAAAAAGTAATGCACGCAGTGCATAAGTGCACATAAATGTCATTTACAGCAATTACGCTATTATGCTAAACGAGTGAGACTCATTTTTACCCTTTCAATCCTATATTTTTTATCCCTGGCATTCACTGTGTGTGTGTGTGTGTGTGTGTGTGTGTGTGTGTGTGTGTGTGTGTGTGTGTGTGTGTGTGTGTGTGTGTGTGTGTGTGTGTGTGTGTGTGTGTGTGTGTAGAAGAGAAGCCGGACCAGAGAGGAGAGGTGGCCATTGGGTTGTATATTCCCTGTCCCGAGCACTACAAGAACTACTGTGTCCACGGAGAGTGTGAATACCCCAACATACTGTCTGTGCCGTCCTGCAGGTACACACACACACACACAAAGAGCCATACTGACACACACAAGACACATACCAGCACATACTGACACACACACAACCTCAATCCCCCACCCGCCCGCCTGCCCACACACACACACACACACACACACACACACACACACCCTTGATCACCTGTGCCCCTTCGAGCTCTCTGGCTGAGTAATAAGCCTGTGGCCAGACCAAGCCCATTAACCTGTGAGGTCAGTGGGGTTGTGCTGCGGTCACAGTCACAGGGCTTTAGCCTCTGCTCATCTCTCCCCTCACGGCAACACGGCTCTTACCCCGTAGCTCTTCAAGCCTACAGGCCCTGAATACTGAATAGTGGTCATAATGAACTTGTATGGGGGAAATTGGTGAAGGTCTCTGGCACCCTCTGTTGTATGGAGAAGGTAGTGTTTTGATGAATGGGAATGTTGATTTAGGATCAGTTTAGCCTTTTAGATCCAAATGAATGAGATTACGTGGACAGAGGGAGACCTGATCCGAGATCAGCACTCTTGACCTGAGGCGCTTAATAATCCGCCATCGATAAAAGACAGTACTGTGCAGCCGTCTTCCTCGACCTGGCCAAGGCTTTCAACTCTGTCAAATACCGTATTCTATCAGCAGACTCAACAGCCTTGGTTTCTCTAATGACTACCTCGCCTGGTTCACTAACTACTTCTCAGATAGAGTTCAGTGTGTCAAATCAGAAGTCGCCAAACCCATTGGCTCCAGGTCATCTATAGGTCTTTGCTAGGTAAAGCTCTGCCTTATCTCAGCTCACTGGTCACCATAGCAACACCCACCCGTAGCAGGTGCTCCAGCAGGTCTATCTCACTGGTCATCCCCAAAGCCAACACCTGCTTTGGCCGCCTTTCCTTCCAGTTCTTATTACCTCCTTACTTCATTTGCACACACTGTATACAGATTTTTCATTGTGTTATTGAGAATGTACATTTGTTTATTCCATGTGTAACTCTGTGTTGTTGTTTTTGTCGCACTGCTTTGCTTTATCTTGGCCAGGTCGCAGTTGTAAATGAGAACTTGTTGTCAACTGGCCTACCTGGTTAAATAAAGGTGAAATAATAAATAATAATAAATAAATAAATACATACGCCCCTCTTCAAGGTTTGAGGTGGAAGTTGATCTTTTCAACCGCTGATCTAGGATCAGTGTTTCCAAATGCTGATTCCTAATCTTAACCATTGGGGAGCAATTTGCCAAACTGATCTTAGTTTAGTGTCTAAGGACCACTTGTCACTCTCCTTTGACATTACCGTGAGAAGACAGAGAGTTTGCTCTCAGTACACCAGTCCACTGCATTATGGTGAAAGAGATGTGAGAAAAGGAAAAAGGAAGGGAAGGGAAAGGAAAGGGGAGATCGACAGGAGAGAGGGGTGGTTTTGAGAAAATGAGAGAAAGAGAGAGAGATATAGAAGGAGAGAGATATAGAAGGAGAAAGAGACGTAGTGAAGGTTGAGGGGATGCAAGAGTGTCCCACTGACTCGTTTGTTCTGGCATAGCGAACATAGGGGTGTGTGTGTGTGTGTGTGTGTGTGTGTGTGTGTGTGTGTGTGTGTGTGTGTGTGTGTGTGTGTGTGTGTGTGTGTGTGTGTGTGTGTGTGTGTGTGTGTGTGTGTGTGTGTGTGTGTGTACAGAGCAGGGTGAATCAGGTGTTGGTAGGTAATGACCTCCCCAGAGAAAGAGAGAGAAGGATAGACTGATTTAAATTGGACCGCTTTTAGACCAGGCCCACAGAGACAGTGGTCCTCTAGACAGTGGTCCTCTAACACACACACACACACACACACACACACACACACACACACACACACACACACACACACACACACACACACACACACACACACACACAGCCTTGTTTATACCTGGCACTAACCTGATCCTTGGTCCTAATCTTGCCTACATTCTGATTGTGCCCACATTATCAGACATACGTCTACAGATGGCATTAAAATGTGTCTCTCATCCGCCCACTGTGTTCGAAATTGTGACCCGATTTCCTGGTACCTCCCTATATGAAAATTATTTGATCGATATTCTTTTAAAAAAGTATATTTATTTGTTGTCATAAGTCAATCGTGCCACCTGTCAATGATTGTAGAGGGCGGAATAATGAGGATTTCAATGGTTTCACTCTCCAGATCCATCTACACTTGTGGTATATCCGTACACAATGCGTGCCGGATTACCTCCGGAGGTGGTCAGAAAGATCTGATCACAATCAGATCACAGTGTGTCTTTTGATCGTCTACACTTGTCTAAAACTGTGGGCACAATCAGGGTGTGAACACAATCAGGACAAAGGATGCATGTTAGCAGCAGGTATAAACAGGAGTTTACAGTTACTTCAAACACATACAGTCTAAAGACACACACACCTGTAACCTCAGAAACACATTAGCCTGTAAACTATGGTGACCTCAGACTTGCACACAACACGCATGCATGCACAACACACACACACACATGTACCATGTACACAAACTAACATCAACCTGTGTGTGTGTCAGCTGTCACTCAGGCTTCAGCGGGCCCCATTGTGACACTAAGGAGTTCAATGTGCTCTACGTGGTCCCCGGCTCTGGCAAGCTGCGTTACGTCCTGATCGCCTCCATCATCGGAGCTCTGCAGGTGGCCATCATCTGTGTGGTGGTACTCTGTATTACCAGGTAGGACACACACACACAAACACACACGCATACACACACATACAGTATACACACACATACACATGCATGTACACACATACACAACCACATTGTGCAAACACACACACTTGTGTGAGCACGCATAGGGTACCTTGGCCATCCACAGGGGGTGATTGGGGGTTGAGTAACCAAAGGAGTTTGAGAACCACTACATTAACAACCATTATGCGTATACTTTCACATGCTGTGCATACACACACACACCAACACTTGCCCAAAGCAATTGCATCCTAAAATTCATACTGCTATCCATATGAGACAGGAAACAGGTTACATTACCCATGAATGCGTGCCCACCTACTACCACAGAGGACTGTGTACAGTACGTACACAAACAGAGATCAATTTTCCACATTGGGGATGTCATGATGAGAGGGAGTGCATCATAGGGGGTTACGTTCAGGTGGTGTGGAGGGAATGCAGAAAGGTAATCTTGTTTGCCTCTCGCACCACAGGGAGGATGGAGAAGAACTCTGCTCCCACTGTGCACTCTCACACACACACACACACACACACACACACACACACACACACACACACACACACACACACACACACACACACACACACACACACACACACACACACACACACACACATACGTATGTGCAAACACACACACGCACATAGGCAAACCACACACACTCAGCCACTCAGTCAGCAGCCATCCGCCCCCAGGCTGACCTATGCAAAACATGACATTATAGTAAAGTTTTTAAAGCTATCACCAAGATGAAACTCCTCTTAATAGAGAGGGAGAATCAGAGTTAGAAATAAGAGAGAGAAAGGGTGGAGAGAGTGAACGAGAAAGAGAGAGATCAATGATAGATCAAGTGAAAAATGAGAAACCGGAAATGAATGAGAGAGACAATAGAAGAGACTGGAAGAATTGAGAGGGAGTATTACAGATAGAGACTGAAAGAGAGAGACAGAGAAAGGGAGACCGAGATATGGAAAAGGAAGAGGGAGAGTGGGAGAATGAGAGAGAGAGAGAAGTGTGATAGAAAGATACAGACAGTCTTCTATAGCAAACGACACACACACACATTTTACTACTCACTACCTTTAGTACATTTGGATTTATTTAGCACCTTCACCCCCATAATTCTCCCGTATTCTTAATGCAGAAATATCATTTAATATTTTTTTTTATTTTTTTACAGGGAACAAATAGTAAAAAATACTATGTGTACAGTTAATAAACATCTTCGAAAGAATAGGCCGAAGACCAATCTATGTATTTCGGGAAGAATATATAACATGACCATTCATTTATAGAGCCTTTTGTTCAAAGTGTATAGACAAAGTTGTGCCTCATTATGGGAATGGATCCTCCCTAGGTTCTACATTCCAGGCTGCTTAATCCAATTTTTGTTAATTGCTGATTTCTGCTTTTAATGGTTTGCATCATTAATCCCTAGGGATATTAGTTTTACAGCATTATAGATTATAGAACGTGGTACAGAATATTTTGAATAAGCACATTATAGCTCCAACCATTTCATATGTATCAAAGTAGTAGAAAAATGAACAGGAGTTGCGATATAATTAGGGCTGTTAATCATTAAACTCAAGTTAACCTTCTGTAATTTTAGTGGAAGAAAAAAAAATCCGCCATTAATCAAATTGTCTGAAAGCATTGAAAGAACACAAAAAAACATCCAAAATATACAGATAAAGACATTGAGATTAAATAAAGTGTTCTTTCTCAATTTACCCAATTTTGCTAACTGTTACATTAGGCAAAATCAAGACATCGGGATTTTTGTTTTCTTGTATGAAAAATCTTAATTACAGCTCACTTTAAGCAATTTTTTTGCAACTCCTGCGAGTTCATTGGATTATTTAAAGAAAAATAGTTTGACAGCCCTAAATATAATGCATTATAAGTCATCTTTTGTTTAAAAAATATAAGTCCACTTGAACTTATTTATTTGGATTGAACAAGTGCTCTCTGGTAGTAAAATATTGTTGGCAGATAAGCTTTTATTTAGACTTCTCACTTCTCTCTATGGACATGCATGTCATTAACCGCTCCACTAGGTGGCAATGAAGGCTATCTTATTTTTTATAACAAGCATTTCCAAAGCAATCCAATGCCCTTCTTGGCTTATTAATGCATCTGCAAGTATATGAGGAATCCAGCTATTAAAACAACTTGGGTTCAATAAATAAGATCTATTTCTTTATAATGAAAAAAAAACTATGAGTTTCACCATCAAGGCCTTGGATACTGAACATAGGGCAAATTACATAGCATTCTGTCTCTGTCTCTCTCTTTATCTATCTCTCTCCTCTCCTGTCCTCTACTCCGCTTCCTGTCTGGACAGGAAGTGCCCGCGGAGCAACAGGGTCAATCGGCAGAAGCAGAACGCCACCCACTACAGCTCAGAGAACACGATGCGCGCCTCCACCCGCCTCATCTGACTGAGCCTCCCCACAATGGGGGAAACCCTAAGACCCGCTCCGCTCTGGGTCCAAATTGCACCATAGACACAGATCTAGGATCAGCTTTACCCTTCTTTCCTACAATCCCAACCTGAATTAACTATAAGGGAGTGGGTGGTGGGAGGGGGACAAAACGCAAAACTGACCTTAGATCGGCATCTAGGAGCAACTTAATCCTACTCCACTAGAGACCAGCGGAGGAGGTTGCACAATCCCCAACTCGCCGACCCCGATCATAAGGAATTGAACAATGGGGATTGGGGGGGAAACAATGGGGGAGAAACAATGGGGGGGCTGTAGATGTGGGCTAGCTGATGTTCGTGGGGGAATGTTGGTTGTTTTTAGGGGTAGAACCAATAGGGGGTTGGGGCGGGAGGGGGTCTACACGTGATGCCTTGCACCTGTGGTATAGGTCACTAAGAGGAATCTATGGTACTACAGTACAGCTCTGTTTGGTTATGTATTACTGGGTCTATTTCCAATAGTTATTACATTGTCTTGGTGGGGTCTTTTTTCTGTAATGTAAATAAATAATTTATATCATGAAAAGTGACCTTGGCTAATCTACAATATTGCTGTCGAGTGTCGACTCTCACATTTATGGTTAAGATAACGTCATTCTCAAGAGGAAATTGATCGATCATCAATTCAGGGCCTAGTGAGTGAACTTCCCGGCGATCAGTGAAATGAGTTGATCAATGAACTATCAGATAGAAAAAGAAAACCTGAGCTTCAACGTTGTGGAACATTGAAGATAGAAACGTCATGACATTTGTCTTACAGTTGATACATGATGACGCTTCATTCTAAATGTCAGAGAAGCATGTTTGTTCTACATAAGATATTTCTATCTGAACTTTCCACAACTTTGGACCTTGAAGGCCATAAATGATTGTGACGAGCTGTCTTGACTCAAGGATGTGCTATTTTACCATATGCCTACCCCACTACAAGAAAACTGAGTTACAGTAACTGAGTTACAGTAACAGTACCTTGCCAATTATGTGCTATTGGCAGGTGATGTCTTTTCTACACACACATACACACATACAGACTTATTTAACCTTGTGGGAGGACACAAGTTATTATAAAATCATATCCTTTACCTAACCTTAACCCAAAAACCTAACTAACCTAACTTATAACACAAACCTTTAACCCCTAACCCTGACACTAATTCTAACCTAACTCCCTTTTTTCAGTTTAGGGTCCCCACAAGTATAGTTAAACACGTCCACAACACAGGAGATTGGTGGTACATAAATTGGGGAGGACGGGCTCGTGGTAATGGCTGGAGCGGAATCAGTGGAATGGTATCAAATACATCAAACACATGGTTTATGCCATTCCATTCATGCCTTTCCATACATACATATATATATATGTCCAGCTGACAGATTTAAAATACCATACAGGTAAGTTGAAAAGTCTTCCATTTTGAATCGTACACACCACTGTGGAGAAATGTTCAATATGGTCTCACTGGCCAGGTTCTGTTGTGTTTACAGTTGAACTGAACTGACCAGGAGGAGTTGTGGTCAATGTCAGGGTCACCCAAAGGCTACACTGCCAGACTACAGGATTCCACACAAATTCCACGGAGACAGAGACAACGGAGAGGAGGGGTGAGGGGGGAGGCACTTCCCAGTTCACCCCACAGCCGAGCTTGTGGAATCTGCTCTTCCTGTCCTCTCCCCTCATTTTTTCAGATCGGGGGGTTAGGGAGGAGCAGGAAACTCTGAATGTCTGCATGCACGACCAGATATTCACAATGGGAATGTTATCGTTCCGGGACCAGGATTCCACTTCAGGAAGGTCAACAGTTTTGAATTAGATGTTTGTCCTCTTCACAGGTTACATCAATTATTGATTGTAATGATTGTCGTGGACTGTAGCATTTTACACATAGGATGGGATTGTTCCTAACATTCTATTTTAGTGATAGGGAGATAATGTCTCTGAGAAATGTTAGAGTTTATCATGGTATGTGCCTTTACCAAAAGGCAAAAAGCCTCCTGAGGGGACTGTGGATGAAAAAAATAAACAAAACACACATTACGAAAGAGAGACAACACAACACTACATAAAGATAGACCTAAGACAGCAACTTAGCATGGCAGCAACACATGACAACACAGCATGGTAGCAACACAACATGACAACAACATAGTAGCAACACAGCATTGCAGCAGCACGACATGGTAGCAGCATAAAACATGGTTACAAACATTATTGGGCACAGACAACAGCACAAAGGGCAAGAAGGTAGAGACAACAGAGTCCCATTTATAGCCCTACCTGGTGCTAACATGCGTCCTTTGTCCTGAAATTGTCCACATTCTGATTGTGCCCACATTTTAAGACAGGTGTAGACTATTAATGCATTTTTATCTGATTGTGATCTGATCTTCCTGACCACCTCCAGAGGTAATCAGGCAAGCATTGTGTCTGGATCTTTTACAAGTGTAGTCAGATCTTGACAGTGAAACCTTTTAAATCATCATTATCCAGCCCTCTAAAGTCATTAACAGATGGCACCATCGACTCAGGCCATCAATACTGTATTTATAAATATTAGTTTGAAAAAATATCTCTCAAAGAATTTGCATACAAGGGAGAGATCAAGAAATCAGGTCACAAAGTGGACAGATAAGAGACACATTTTATTACCATGTGTAGACGCATTTCTGAAAATGTAGGCACAATTAGAATGTGGACAAGATCAGGACAAAGGACGCATGTTAGCATCAGGTACAAACAGGGATTTAGTCATGGTGGTCATGGCTTTGAATGGGAAATACATTCCATTGAAAAACCAGTCAGTATTTGCCTGTGGGTTATACAGTTTTTTGTTTGTTTCAAAATTGTCCTTTGATGTGGTAAGCCTCCTGAGCTGTGAGGGGAACGGCACCTCCGTACCTTCAGGCTCTGATCAGGCCCTACACCCAAACAAGGGCACTGCGTTCATCCACCTCTGGCCTGCTCGCCTCCCTACCTCTGAGGAAGTACAGTTCCCGCTCAGCCCAGTCAAAACTGTTCGCTGCTCTGGCACCCCAATGGTGGAACAAACTCCCTCACGACGCCAGGTCAGCGGAGTCAATCACCACCTTCCGGAGACACCTGAAACCCCACCTCTTTAAGGAATACCTAGGATAGGATAAAGTAATCCTTCTAACCCCCCCCCCCCCTTAAAAGAGTTAGATGCACTATTGTAAAGTGGTTGTTCCACTGGATATCATAAGGTGAATGCACCAATTTGTAAGTCGCTCTGGATAAGAGCGTCTGCTAAATGACTTAAATGTAAATGTAAATGTACGCTACAGTACTGTAAATTGCCGTTCTCAGCCCCTTCCATAGACTTTCACAGTAATTGTGACAGGTTGGAGGACAACAAAGGACGTCCTCCAACCTATCAGAGCACTTGAAAGCATGAACTGACAGTTTGTCCACCCAATCAAAGGATCAGAGTATAAATCTAGTACTGAAAGCAAAAGATACAGCTAGCTAGCAGTGCAGTGAATAAAATGTGGTAAGTAGTTGACTCAAAGATAAAGACAATAGTTGAACAAATTAATTTCTTCCAAAATGAAGGAGAAGCAAGAGAGAGATATAGAGAGAGATATAATCATTTTTTTCACTTTCAGTTTTTACTTACTTAGCAAGCAAATGCAGCTAGCTAGTTTAGCCTACTCAAACACCCTGCTCAAACAGAGGGATGATATGTTAGCTAGCTGGCTATGACTATCCAACACAACACTGGAACTCTTCCAAGTCAAGGTAAGCTTTTGGTTTTATTAATTTATTTCCATCGAGGCCCGCCACTGTAAGTGCTAAACTGCAACGTTACTGCATGATTATAGCAGGTTTACTAATGCGTTAGTTCTATTAGCTATATTGACTAATACGGTAACGACGATGTAAGCTGTGTGTAGCAGTTATGATATGGCTTGGCAAGTTTTTCCCCCCTGGTCACACAACTGATGTGTTGTGCATTGACGTCCACAAGCGACAAAGGGAAAAGGTGAGAGGCGGAGAGCAAATAGATGTGAGAAGGAATACAACGTGTCTGTTATGAAAGTGAACTGTGTTTATGTGTGATCAGGGGTGTATTTATTCTGCTGATTCTGTTGAAAAACTTTTCTTAAACGGAATAAAACGGGATAAACATACCGGAATTTGTCCAATAGAAACTAATGATTACCCCCTATATCAGCTAGATGCAGGCAAGAGTGTGCAAGGCACGTCAACATTTTCTCACAACCTGTGTGCACCTACGTTGTAAACTTTCATTCATAGGTAAGGTTGTCGCAACCTCATGATGGGTATAGGGAAGATTTGAGTGTCATTAAGTAGCCTAAACCTATCGATGTTACATTGAACTGGGTGAATGGAATATTAGTGACAGTCATCCAACATGTTGTAATAGAAAAAAGGCCATGCTCCTGAAAAAACTTGTCCTGAAACAGCACTGACTGGCATTGACTTGCACTACGCATTAAAATTGACTTAACATTACATTTCCATAATTTCTATCCCGTGTGTGCTGGAAGGCGTGATCATTAAAGACATCTTTCAGAATGTCATCAAATTAAAGAAATTAAAGGAACATTAATTTGCATCAGTCCACCTGGTCGTGCTGCTGATCCAGTTTCTGCTGTTCTGCCTTTGGTTATGGAACCTTGTCCTGGACCTGCTGTATCAACTCTCTCTCTCTCTCTCTCTCTCTCTCTCTCTCTCTCTCTCTCTCTCTCTCTCTCTCTCTCTCTCTCTCTCTCTCTCTCTCTCTCTCTCTCTCTCTCTCTCTCTCTCTCTCTCTCTCTCTCTCTCTCTCTCTCTCTCTCTCTCTCTCTCTCTCTCTCTCTCTCTCTCTCTCTCTCTCTCTCTCTCTCTCTCTCTCTCTCTCTCTCTCTCTCTCTCTCTCTCTCTCTCTCTTTCTCTCTTTCTCTTCTCTACCTCTACCTCTACCTCTACCTCTACCTCTACCTCTGAATGCTCGGCTATGAAAAGCCAGCTGACATTTACGCCTGAGGTGCTGACCTGTTGTACTAACCACCTAACCACTGTGATTATTATTTGACCCTGCTGGTCAGATATGAACATTTAAACATCTTGAAGAACTTCTGGCCTTAATGGCCATATACTCTTATAATCTCCACCCGGCACAGCCAGAAGAGGACTGGCCACTACTCAGAGCCTGGTTCTTCTCTAAGTTTCTTCCCAGGTTTCTGCCTTTCTAGGGAGTTTGTCCTCGCCACCGTGCTTCAACATCTGCATTGCTTGCTCTTTGGGGGTTTAGGCTGAGTTTCTGTATAAGCACTTTGTCATATCTGCTGATGTAAAAAGTGGATTATAAATACATTTTATTGATTGACGTCAGACTGACCTCTCAACGTTTGACGTTGCAGCCGACATTAAAGGTGAGTCAAGCCTGACTGATCTACAAATCACCTTGCATCATAAATAACTACTCAATATTTTTTGTACATGAGTCAGTCAGTCACAAGTGAGTCAGTCAGTGTGGTTGAGTGGGAAAAAATCCAATGAATTGTACCATCTTATTGCTCCTCCTGTTTCTAAGCTGTCTAAATAAAGCATTGAACATTTTTGGGGGTGGAATTCCACCCACCAAAAATCTCCATAGCCCCTTATTTTCAATATTTAGGCTATAAACCATTTGCATTTCTAAACCATTGATTGTGTGAGAAACTGTTTTTGTGTTTTGATGCTGCCTTTTACATGTACTGAAACCCTCCAAAAGTGTTTTCACAACCATGCTGAAAAACACAAAAAGAACCACTTTGGGTGTTTTAAAACACATTCTGTGCATTACAACACTTACAGTATGTTGGGTTTATATTCAAACACCCTCCAAAACACCAGATCTCAGTGTAGGTGCACTACTTTTCATAGAGTTTTGAGACTTTCTATATTTACAGTCTAGTTATATTTGTGGGTGGGGGAGACTAGTTTGTTATCAAGGCAGGATAGTAGATACAATACATGGGAGTGCAACTCTAGCTCCTGTGTCTTCTGTTATTCCAATAGTCAATAGATAAAGGCACCAACAATGGTTGTACCTTCTCAGCAACCCTATGATCATAGGGTATGAACATATTGTTGTGAGTTATTTTTTTATTTGCTCCACTCTTAGAATTCATGTGAATATATATATATATTTTTTTACTGCTGTTTCGACAAAGACAGGTGTGCCTGGGGTTTCCGTGATATTCAAAATGAAAACCTGCTGATCAACCGAACTTGCCAAGTGGCCCATGGGTGAAGGCAGCTGGCCAATAGCCAGCCGTTACAGTTCACAGGAAGACTATTAGACAAAATCCACGTTTGCCTAATCCATCCAGCCTGTTGTAACACGTTTGTTTACGTCGTAAAGATGTGAAGACGCGGTTGTTGAACGTGCTACTTGGTTCCTAGTTGTAGAGAGTGAGATGTTCACGTTGAAGATAAATGGTTGACACCTTGCCAGAAAGGCAAGACTTTCCGATAGATTTTTAGAGTTGGACTTTGCTCTTTGCTTGGATCTTTTTGGAGCTGAGGAATGCTATTATCCCCATTATCTTTGTTCATTCCTTTCAATAAAAACCCCATGACATGGTAACGTGTTTTACTACTGCATATGCTTATGTCATTCAGATGTATAAATGGATCTCTATAAAACCTGAAAAGTATCCAGTGCTTTGCCCTGGTCAATATTTCATGGTGTATATATTCAGCACACTGACACAGAGATCTGAAGATAAAAACGGAGTGTTTTTTTTATATTGCTTAACCAGCAGAGGGCTCTTTACAAATGTACCCATCTGTAAGGAACACACCATCCTTTGGAACGGATTTTATTCACAATATAACATTTGCGATGATGGGATGTGTGTGTGTGAGTTCGTGCTTTTTTAAAAACGTGTGTACACAAGTGTCGTGCACGTTCAAGCGATAGAGGGGAGACAGGACCAACATGGGAAATCCAACCTTAACATAGACGAGGAAAAGTAGACAATTAAAATGAGGGGGGAGATATAGTGCATTCGAAAAGTATTCAGACCCTTTGACTTTTTCCACATTTTGTGAAGTTACAGCCTTATTCTGAAATGTATTAAATAGTATTTTTTCCCTCATCAATTTACAAACAATACCACATATGACAAAACCAAAAAACATAATTTTTTTGCTAATTTCCAAAAATTTAAAAACGGAAATATCACATTTACATAAGTATTCAGACCCTTTACTCAGTACTTTGTTGAAGCACCTTTTGGCAGTGATTACAGCCTCGACTCTTCTTGGGTATGACACAACAAGCTTGGCACACCTGTATTTGGGGAGTTTCTACCATTCTTCTCTGCAGATCCTCTCAAGCTCTGTCAGGTTGGATGGGGAGCGTTGCTGGACAGGTGTTTTCAAGTCTCTCCAGAGATGTTCGATCGAGTTCAAGTCCGAGCTCTGGCTGGGCCACTCAAGGACATTCAGAGACTTGTCCCAAAACCACTCCTGAATTATCTTGGCTGTGTGCGTAGGGTCATTCACCTGTTGAAAGGTGAACCTTTGCCCCAGTCTGAGATCCTGAGCACTCTGGAGCAGGTTTTCATCAAGGATCTCTCTGTACTTTGCTCCGTTCATCTTCGCCTCGATCCTAACTAGTTTCCCAGTCCCTGCAGCTGAAAAACATCCCCACAGCATGAATCTCCCACCACCATGCTTCACGGTAGGGATGGTGCCAGGTTTCCTCCAAATGTGACGCTTGGCATTCAGGCCAAAGAGTTCAATCTTGGTTTCATCAGACCAGAGAATCTTGTTTCTCATGGTCTGAGAGTCCTTTAGGTGCCTTTTGGCAACCTCCAAGCGGGCTGTCATGTGCCTTTTACTGAGGAGTGTCTTCCGTCTGGCCAATCTACCATAAGGGCCTGATTGGTGGAGTGCTGCAGAGATGGTTGTCCATCTCAAATGTTCTCCCATCTCCACAGAGGAACTCTAGAGCTCTGTCAGAGTGACCATCGGGTTCTTGGTCACCTCCCTGACCACCCTGACCGTTTTCCCCCGATTGCTCAGTTTGGCCAGACAGCCAGTTCTAGGAAGGGTCTTGGTGGTTCCAAACTTCTCCCATTTAAGAATTATGGAGGCCACTGTGTTCTTGGGGACCTTCAATGCTGCAGAAATGTTTTGTAACAATTCCCCAGTTCTGTTCCTCGACACAATCCTGTCTCAGAGCTCTACAGACAATTCCCTCGACCTCTTGGCTTGGTTTTTGCTCTGACATGCACTTTCAACCTTCGCACCTTATATAGACAGGTATGTGCCTTTCCTAATCATGTCCAATCAATTGAATTTACGACTCTAATCAACTTGTAGAAACATCTCAAGGCTGATCAATGCAAACAGAATGCACCTGAGCTCAATTTCAAGTCTCATAGCAAAGGGTCTGAATATTTATGTAAATAAGGTATTTCTGTTTTTTATGTTTAATACATTTGCAAAAAAATTCTACAAACCTGTTTTCACTTTGTCAATATAGGGCATTTTAGAATAAAGCTGTAAAGTAACAAAATGTTGAAAAAGTCAAGGGGTCTGAAAGAGAGGGATGAAATGAGACATCTGAAAGACTGTAGGAGGAAACACACACATTGGATGAATGACAGGATAGGAGCGTCATGCTTCCAAAGTAGGGAAAGGTGATTCAAATATAAGAAAGCAGGGAGGTGTCATGCCCTGACCATAGTTATCTATGTTTTCTTTATGATTTTGGTCATGTCAGGGTGTGACGAGGGTGGGTATGCTTGTTTTTGTATTGTCTAGGGTTTTTGTATGTCTAGGGGTGTTTGTAAGTCTAGGCATATTGTAGGTCTATGGTGGCCTGAATTCGTTCCCAATCAGAGGCAGCTGTTTATCGTTGTCTCTGATTGGGGATCCTATTTAGGTTGCCATTTTCCTTTTTGGTTTCGTGGGTTCTTGTCTATGTGTAGTTGCCTGTGTCAGCACTCATTCTATATAGCTTCACGTTCATTTTTGTTACTTTGTTTAGTGGTTTTCTTCAATTAAAGAAGAATGTATTCATATCACACTGCGCCTTGGTCTCCTCAATTCAACGAACGTGACAGGAGGTCAAACTTTCAAGTTCAGGAGGTGTGAAGGATTACACGCACACACATACACACACACATGCATGCATAAACACACAAAAGCACACACACACAAACACACACACAAAATGTTTAAGATGTTTGAGTCAGCGAAGGTAAAAGTGTTGAAGTTGGAACTTGGTTGGCTAACTTGATTGCTAACCCTAACATAATCAAATAACTACCAGGTCAAGGTGTCAATCCTGAATGCCTTCCAAGGCTAACAGTGATAAAGTGAGCTCTTGTCATTATATTCTACAAATGCTTTGCTCTATGTGGATATCCACAGCCCCATAAATACAACAAAAAAACACTCCCTTGTCTCTCACTTTTACAATAGAACATATACTTACACAGCCAAACACATGCATGCATGAACACACACACACACACACACACACACAGATTTTGTATAACGGCTCTAGTTAAGCATGCATGTGTGTTCGCATTCAAGTGTGCGTGTGGTATATGGATCCTGGCACCGTGCTAGGTGCAAAGACGAGCTCATTGTTCAAACACGTATATCCTCGTTTCCATGTGCCACAGTGCCCCAACACCAGAGCTACAGAGCAGAGGAGAGAAAAACAGAACAGGAGGAGAGGGAGGGGTGGAGAGGCCTGCCATGCTGCACACGTTGGCACTCGCCAAATATCACGTACGTGCCTGTGCATGTTCGGAAAAGTACATATCGGGACATGCAAACGTAAAGGGCGAGATGGATCACGCTTGATTTGCACCAGTGAAAATGTTGAACTGTTTAGAATGGATCACACCAAGCCACACCACAGTCTTGCTCTGTCTTACTCATTCTTATCTAATTATCTAGTATGACAAAACTTTTATTTTTACTCTTCTAATTACGTTGATCACCAGTTTATAATAGCATTAAGGCACCTCGGGGGTTTGTGGTATATGGCCAATATACCACGGCTAAGGGCTGTATCCAGGCGCTCCGCATTGCATTTGGCCTAAGAACAACCCATAGCTATGATATATTGGTCATATGCCACACCCCCGCAGGTCTTACTGCTTAATCAAACAACTCTGAACCCTGCAAACAAACTAGAAACAAACCTGAACCTGGGAGAGAGACATGCACACTGGCATAAACAAATACACAACATCAGAAATGCTCATTGTGTCGAATTGCCCCTCAAACAGACTTTCCAGACGGACAGGCATTGAGAGCAGTCACATGAACACTCACAGTGGCAATCTCTGGCGTAATTTTCTCCAGCAATTTAGGGCTAGACCTGTTACCAGGACAACCATGCCCCTCCCCTCTGGCTTTGGAGGAGGTTTTTAAAAGGGGAGGAGAAAAGTGGGTGTGTGAAATACAACTCTTGCTCTACTACACATTGTAAAAAAAAAAAAAAAAAAAAGGGGAGGGGAGGGGACACCAAAACAACCAAGAGGAGAGAATCCCTCTTCCCTTCTCAGTCCTTCTCTGGAGCAACAACAACAACGTCAACTAACTGACAGAGACTCTTCACACCTCAGAACAAGTCGGTCCACATTATCCCTCCACTTCTAGCCCTCTAACTTACTTAAACCCTTCAAAAGAGGACATTTAACACCTCCACCCTGTGGCCATGGGAGAAGACTCATCGCACGCCGAGCGCAGCAGCAGCAACAGCAGCAGCATTTTGGTCAACCCCCAGCAGTACCAGGCACAGCAAGACAACATGGACCTCCTGGTGTCCAGCTTCAGCCCGAGCCCAGCTCCTTCGTCCCCCACCAACACCCTCTCCAGGCTGGGCTTGAAAACCCCTGGGAGCCACGGACCTGGAAGTCCCACCAGTCCCACGGCCAGGGACCAGGTGAGCGCCATCACAGTGGTGGCTCTACTCGACAAGCTGGTCAACATGCTGGAGGCAGTGCAGGAGAACCAGCAACGCATGGAGTTGCGTCAGGCCGACCTGGAGGGTGCCGTGCGGGGGGTCCAGGGTGACGTGACCCGCCTTTCCAAGAACCACACCAGCACATCCAACAGCGTGAACAAGCTGCTGGAGCGCTCGCACAAGGTCAACACCCACATGAAGGAGGTGCGGGAGCGGCTGGACAAGCAGGCGTCACAGGTGAAGCGGCTGGAGACCAACCATGGACACCTGCTCAAGAGGAACCACTTCAAAGTTCTCATCTTCCAGGTAGGGATGGAGTGGCGGATGGAGGGATGGGTTGGATGGATGAGCTTTTGTGTCAGGGGAATAAGGGAAAAGCAGATGTGAGGAATGTGTAAGGGTGCGTAATCTGTGTAGGGGTTGTGAAAAAAGAAGGGGGAAGAATGTTAAACGTGTTAAAAGTATCTGTTTGTTTGTGTGCATGTGTGTCAATTGTGTGAGCGGGAGAACAGAATGTCAAAAATGTTTGTGAGAATGTTGAAAGTATAGTTTGTTTGTGAAAAAAGAAGGGGGAAGAATGTTAAACGTGTTAAAGGTATTTGTTTGTTTGTGTGCATGTGTGTCAATTGTGTGAGCGGGAGAACAGAATGTCAAAAATGTTTGTGAGAATGTTGAAAGTATAGTTTGTTTGTGTGTGTGTGTGTGTGTGTGTGTGTGTGTGTGTGTGTGTGTGTGTGTGTGTGTGTGTGTGTGTGTGTGTGTGTGTGTGTGTGTGTGTGTGTGTGTGTGTGTGTGTGTGTGTGTGTGTGTGTGTGTGTGTGTATATCCGTGCATGCGTGAAAGCTAGTGTGCACATTGGGAGTTACTGCAAGGGTATGTAAGAGTGCAGCCTACTCTGTATGTTTGCGTTCTGTGCAGCTGCAATGGGCCTTGGCAGCTGTGTGAAAGTGTGTGAGAGGGAGAAGCAGGATCATCAAATCAAATGAATACAGCACATTTCAGACATGGAATGCAATGCAATGTGCTTCACAGGAAAAAAAAACATAAAACGCAATGAAAAAAGAAATGTTCATATTTACAACACAACAAACAACAGGATAAAAAACCAAAGAATAACAATAAAAACTGAATGACTAAAAAACACCTTAATAAGGAAAAGCAAAGCTAAAAAGGTGTGTTTTAAGATCTTTTAGAATAATGTGTACAGTTTCGGCCCCCCTCAGGTTCTCTAGTTCATGGTGGGAAAATGTAACTACAGTATAAAGGGAGTGGTGTTTTGAAGAACTCCATAGGATATGAGAGAGAGGGAGAGGGAGTGTGTGTGTGTGTGTGTGTGTGTGTGTGTGTGTGTGTGTGTGTGTGTGTGTGTGTGTGTGTGTGTGTGTGTGTGTGTGTGTGTGTGTGTGTGTGTGTGTGTGTGTGTGTGTGTGTGTGTGTGTGTGTGTGTGTGTGTGTGTGTGGTTCAAAGAGGGTAATACTCTAGATCTGTCTACAAGACCAAACACCCCCATTATGCATAATGATCTCAAATGTAGTTAAATTAGATTTATGCATTTACATTGAGTGACTTTATCTTGCTTGTCCTCCTCTGAAGTTAAAAAATATATTACTTGATAGACAAAATATATTTCTATGAGTAATTGTCTTAATAAAATAGACATTTCCCAATTTTCTGAGCATACAATATAGCTCAGTATTTATTTTATACAATCTTTTTAGTTCGTCATTATTACATTTATTTACATTTAAGTCATTTAGCAGACGCTCTTATCCAGAGCGACTTACAAATTGGTGCATTCACCTTATGATATCCAGTGGAACAACCACTTTACAATAGTGCATCTAACTCTTTTAAGGGGGGGGGGGGTTAGAAGGATTACTTTATCCTATCCTAGGTATTCCTTAAAGAGGTGGGGTTTCAGGTGTCTCCGGAAGGTGGTGATTGACTCCGCTGACCTGGCGTCGTGAGGGAGTTTGTTCCACCATTGGGGTGCCAGAGCAGCGAACAGTTTTGACTGGGCTGAGCTGGAACTGTACTTCCTCAGAGGTAGGGAGGCGAGCAGGCCAGAGGTGGATGAACGCAGTGCCCTTGTTTGGGTGTAGGGCCTGATCAGAGCCTGAAGGTACGGAGGTGCCGTTCCCCTCACAGCTCCGTAGGCAAGCACCATGGTCTTGTAACGGATGCGAGCTTCAACTGGAAGCCAGTGGAGAGAGCGGAGGAGCGGGGTGACGTGAGAGAACTTGGGAAAGTTGAACACCAGACGGGCTGCGGCGTTCTGGATGAGTTGTAGGGGTTTAATGGCACAGGCAGGGAGCCCAGCCAACAGCGAGTTGCAGTAATCCAGACGGGAGATGACAAGTGCCTGGATTAGGACCTGCGCCGCTTCCTGCGTGAGGCAGGGTCGTACTCTGCGAATGTTGTAGAGCATGAACCTACAGGAACGGGTCACCGCCTTGATGTTAGTTGAGAACGACAGGGTGATAACGATTATCAAGGGTGCCAATAATTTTGGGGGTGACCGTATACATAACATAACAATAATTGTATAATATAAACATATATGAACTAACTGTACTGTAAGTCACTTTGGATGCAAGTGTAATATGTGACTGTGATCCCTGCAGGAATTGAACCCACGACCCTAGCATGATTAGTGTCACGCCCTTACCAACTGAGCCAACGCATAAAAGGTGTGATCAGGTGATTTTAATACTATTTGCATAGTGTTTCCCAACCGTACTCTTTGCTCAGTCCTAGCTCCATTATACCAAATATACTGAATCATTGTGTGGCCAGTATATTCTCTAATGATTGGATAGGGCTCGATATGTGTTCAGTTAGGAAAAGGGTGAGCCATATTGACACAGGCTAAGTCCTAAAAGCTCCTAGGGACTGATATTATCTGGTTACCCAGGTACTGGATGGGTTGGATTGGTAATGGTTGCTATTGTACTATGTTCAATAGCAACAGGTGCAAATACTGCACATTGGCTCGAACGGCATGACTCTAGTCTAATGGTTGCACATTTATAGTTGATTATCCACAGGTATTTCCTATAGTTGTTCGTTCTGTGTATTTCTGTGTTTCTCTACAGTTATCCTCGCTCTTTGTCAATCTCTCTCTCTCTCTTTCTCTCCCCCTGGCTGTTCCTGAACCAATTAACCCCAAGCATGTGAGCAGCCTCGCCACAAACCACCTATCTTTATCATTTGAACGTGCAGCTATTCCTCCTTTCTCAGACACCATCAGAGGATGCCATTCTGTCACACACCTCTACAAAGTACACGCTATGAGTCACAAACAACGTGACTCACCGATAAGGCATTTCAATTCTTACTCCACGCCCCTGAGCTCTCTTTTGTCTCTTATTTGCTCCTGGCCTAGAAAATGTCTCTCCTCTGACTGACGGATTTCTCCACGTATTAATTGAGAACACACATTGCTCTGTACATGCCACCCGAGGTGGAAATGCCACCATGCCGCTCCAAAGGGCGCTCAGTAGATATCCACCGCTCTGGGCCAAAGGAGCACTGACCAGCGCTGCCATGGATAGGCTGACAGGTCCCTGCCGCTCGGCTGCTTTTCTCTACGTAACTGGCTTTAACGAGGCCGGGGGAAACTGTAGTCCTTAATTACTGTAATTTGGCCCATTGTTTGTTTGTGTTTGTGCTCCAGTGCTTTTCCTGTCTCCATATTCTCCTCTTCCCAGCCACAGAAGAGGAGTATTTCAATGGCATGTGCTAGTTTCTGTTTGTGACAAAGTAAGTTGTTGATTCCAGGGAGGTGAAAGGTCTTGGATTGGCAAGAGGGTAAACGTTCATTTATATTAAAATGGGAAACAGCGATAGTAACACAATCGTGGTATGCAACATACTTTGCTGGGCAGTTCATATTTGTGTGTGTGTGTTTGTGCATGAGTGTGCGTGCACGTGCATGCGTACATGCATGTGTGCAGGCATCTGTTGTGGGTGTGTGTGTGTTTGTGTTCATGTGTCCGTGTGTGTGCATGCATGTGTGCAAATTTCAAGATAAGTAGTAGGATTGGCAAGGTGGTATGGGAAGGGAAGTCCTCTGAGAGCTCATTAGTGTTTATGGGACATTTAATCATTGAGAGGCATGGAGTGACAACAACAGTGATGACCTTCTATCACACACATTATCAAAGCACATTTAAATCCAAATGTATCGAATGAAAACACACTTCATACCCAAACTAAACATGCTGCATCACTAAAACAATACACAGCCTCGTCTAAAGACGTTCTATAACACATTTGACTCATGCAATTTTGTATTACAGTGTATTCGTGCTGGAGAACGCATGGCTGATGTTGTGGGATCTTTGATCTTTCACATTGTATCTGTCATTGTGACGTGTACGCTGGGAGTCGGGAAGCAAGTTCAGGGAATCATTAATAAATAAATTCTGCTGAGGCACTGGAACCTGTCGAGCCGGCTGAGGCATGGGAGCCTGACGAGCCGGCTGAGGCATGGGAGCCTGACGAACTGGCTGAGGCATGGGAGCCTGCCGAGCCTACCGAGTCTTGTGAACCTGTCGAGCTAGCTGAGGCATGGAAGCCTGTCGAGCTAGCTGAGGCTTCCTCGGTAGACTCGGCAACGGACGCTTGACGGGCCAACCGGGTCTTGTAAACCTGATGTGCCGGCTGAGGCATGGAAGCCTGACAAGCCAGCTGAAGCATCCCCGGTTGCTCCGTTAGTGACACCCGGACCCGACGTCACCTACACTAACAAAAAAAAAAAAACACTCCCTGATGCTTCCCTTTGGGGAGGCGTTATTCTGTAACGTGTACGCTGGGAGTCGGGAAGCAAGTTCAGGGAAGCTTTAGTAAATAAATTAACATAGAACAAAACAAGAAACACACGTAGCGTACAGACATGAACACTGGAACGGAAACAATAACGCCTAGGGAAAGAACCAAAGGGAGTGACATATGTAGGGAAGGTAATCAGGCAGGTGATGGAGTTCAGGTCAGTCTGATGAGGTGCTGGTGTGCGTAACGATGGTGACAGGTGTGCATAATTGTAAGGGGTGCGTACTGGCGGCAGAGAAGTCAGACGCAGCAGAGCAAAAACTGTGTTTCCAACGGCGCAGTTTAATAATAAAAACCCACCGGAAAACAGAACAATCAATAAATGGGTACAGAACCCGACGCACACCAGACATAACGTGCACAAGCACTTACAATAAACAATACCGGACAAGGACATGGGGGGAACAGAGGGGTAAATACACAACATGTAATTGATGGAATTGAAACCAGGTGTGTGGGAAGACAAGACAAAACAAATGGAAAAGGAAAGGTGGATCGGCGATGGCTAGAAGACCGGTGACGTCGACCGCCGAACGGCGCTCGAACAAGGAGAGGGACCGACTTCGGAGGAAGTCGTGACAATAATAATGAGCACCCTGGTGACCTCGAGTGCCGGAGAGGGAGTATACGTGACAGTCATTAGTATTTTTAACTAACATACTGTACTTGAACCGTTGCATTCTATAAGTAAGAAGGAAACACTTTGGCATCATATATTTAAAAAAATCGGACCATGCAGCTCATCAAATTGAAGAGTTCAGTAGTCAGCTTCAATTAATTAATTCATTCAGTTTTATTTTGTTAGCTAACAGACTTTTTACTGCCATTGTCACAGAACTCATGACCAAAGGTCTCTAGGCTTGTCACCATTAGTGGCAGTGAGTGAGCACCTGTATTTGTCACGCCTGCTCCCGCTCTTCCTCTCTGGCGCTCGAGGTCGCCAGACTGCCTATCATTACGCACACCTGTCACCTTCGTTATGCGAACTTGCGCCTCAGTGGACCCACCTGAACTCCATCATTATTTGATTGCCTCCCCTTTATCTGTCTGTTTCCTCTGTTTCATCCCCGTGTCAGCATTGATGTCGTTACTTTGCCCCCTGTCCAGACGCTGTTCCTGTCCTCTTTCATGTCCGTAGTTTATTAAATGTTCTTACTGTACCTGCTTCCTCTCTCCACCGTTGATCTTCACAGTATTAGGGTTTATTTAACAAAGTTGTTTATACAGGATAAGGCAGGGCCAGTTAGCTGCCTTACACAGTTTTTTTTCTTCCATTTTTTACACCTGATTCAACTCATCATTCTTAAAGACCATGTTCCAAATCCTTAGAAATGCACCCTTCCCTCCTTGTTTTCTTTAAATAAACAGAACTCCGTAAGTGACTGGATAGGTACAAAGCCCATACCTTAATTTGAGCCAGTTTCACACAGCAAGAAAATATTATTATTAAAAAAATATATATATTGTTATGTGACTATAATTATTTATACATTTTGATAGGACATTTCCCTTTTCCCTTTCATAGGACATTTTTTGATACATTTTTCGTTAGCGCAAATCAAGTCTGACATTTTAAAGTAGAAATTACGAACTTTAGAAGCCTTTTAAAACCTTAAATACACTACAAGTGTAAGGTTCTGTAATTATTTTCTTAGTCAACCGTGTGTTCTGTTTCGTTGTGTTCTTGAACGTAGCCCTGTTTCTTTGTGTTCTTGAACGTCGCCCTGCCTTTCATTTTTGTTCTTTGTTTTCACCTGTGTTAGTTACTCACCTGGTCTCATCAGCTCCTTATTTAGTTCAGTTCATTCTGTTTGTGCCTTTGTGAGGTGTTGTTCGTTTTGACTCTACTAAGCCTTTTCCTAGCTCGTTTCTGAGAACTATTTATAGCCTTCAGTCCTAGTTTTGATTTACTTGCCTGTTTGCCCACCTGTGTATGACCATTGCCTTCCTGTGACCACAATGCCTGCCTTCCGTGAAGGCAAAATAAACACCTGCCGCGCTCTGCGTGTGAATCTACACCCTTTTCTCCCTGAGTATTCATTACAACAAGTTTGTATGTCTTGCTGTGCAGGAAAATTCTTGCAACAACAGGATGAGCAAATTAAGAAATGGCATCTGTAAAAGCAAGGTTACTACCCCATTACTCTACCAACCATTACCAATCCAACCAATCCAGATCTGTGATTAGTTGAAGGAAGGTACTGTGGAAAGGAAGGATGCATTTCTACAGTATTTGAACCATGCCCATCATTTGAACTCAAGAAAACCTGACTAGAAAGACATTTTCAAAACGTAGAACAAATCTCCAAATTGGTTACACTTGTAACACAGCAAGTCTCATTCAAAACAGTTTTATTGTGCATTAATTTTGTTTGAAAAAATCCTTCACCACACAACCATTTCTTCAAAATATAAATGTTTACTGTGAAACATCATGAGAACATTGATTTAATCACCAAAACGCAACATAATTATATATCTTCAATGTAGTTATTTTAACAACCAGTTAATCCAATAGCAAAAAATGCAAGATACGTGTCAAAATTGCCTTTTGAATATATGCTACAGTACTGTAAAGTATAGTACATTACACAGTTTTCACATTTTACAATACACTTGCACTACCCCATTCAAATTGACTGAGCATCAAATTTCATGTGAGATTTGGTATTTATTAGGATCCCCATCAGCCGCTGCAAAAGTATCAGCTACTCTTCCTGGGGTTCACATGAAACATGACATCATACATAGTGCAGGACATTATTAGTCAAGGACTGAAATACATCAATTTAAATCATCACACGTAGCCTACATGTATTGTTCAGATATAATTATAACATAGATGTACTGTAAACAAATTAAAGAAACAATGTTTAGCAGGCACTACTTTGCATTTTGGCCATAGGTTCTCATCAACTTTGCAGTAAATGTCCTCATTGTTCATCCACCTGCAATTTCACCAGATGTCGTCAAGGTGTGCCGCTAGCGGCACGTCCAGCCCAAAGAGGTGTAAAATCAAATCATAATAGTGATCATCTTAAAAGTACATTACAGTATATATATCATGCTTTATGTTTCTACTTTACATACATACATTTTCACTATGTACTATAGTTCTGAAAATCTGTAGTAGAAAAACCAGCTTAAAATCTATAGGTTTACCAAACGGTTTAGTGATTATCATTTAAGAGTAGTCAGATTAAGAAATAGTAAAATGTATTTTAACAAATGAGAAGACAATCATATCAAAATTAACGTGAACATTGCATTGCGAAAGGCAATTACTTTATATGAGCATGTATTGTAATGTGAAACATGTATTTCTAGATGAAACACTAACTTGGGTGTTGTACTTAGTCAACTGAAAATGTGCTTGAAGATTTGCAACAACTGCCTTTTTGATTATCTGTTTTGAGGTGTGTACTAAGAGTTGTGAACATTGTACCACACACTTTTGAAAATTGCAACAAGTGACTGAAAAAAAACTGTAACTAACTTGAGGCCTTGCCAATCAGTTACAGTCCCTATTACACTCTCATATCCTTCTAATATCCATGATCCACAAGGTTGATATAGTGTAGACGTGTGTTATTCAAAGTATGCATAGTCAACTCTACAGCGTCTATGTTATACAGCAAATCTATTTCCACAGGTCCAAGCACAAGACCAAAACTGTCCTGAGGGTATAGGCATGAATTGTGTGTGTGTGTGCGCGCGCATGCGTGCGTGCGTGCGTGGGTACGTGCCAAGACCTCAAAGGTGTTTTGTTTCAGTAGGCAGGGCTCACGTACAAATACCCTCTCCTTCCAATAATTTTGTTTTTGTCTCTCTCTCAAACAACAACGCCTTTTGTTTCCTTATCCCCCGATGTGCATGGATGAGTTTTGTTCAGTGACAGCTACCGCAACATGAATGTGGGCCTTGAATCCCAACACTCATCTGTCTTGTGTTCATAGGCACCAAACGGAAGAAAACAGACTGAAACAGGGAGGGACTATCACTCATTTTAATTTTCTGTTGCATAATCAAACATAAAAATAAAAAAATGTTGCGTGCCCTAGTCTATTGAACATGACCCTGTTTCTGTCATGACACCTAATATGTCTGTCCCTGTCTGTGGAGCCAGAAAGACCTGCAGACTTAAATGAACAAATATGTTTGTTTACCCTGTGGCTCCTCCCTTTGTCATCGTTCTCATTTTCCCTTTGTGGTTCATTCCTCTGTTAATCTCCCTCTTTTTGAACAGGCTACGGTGAGAGAGAAGTCCAAAAAAAAGAAAGAGGGAAAGAGAGAGAGAGAGAGAGGTGGAAAATAGAGAGTTAAAGAGAAAAAAAGACAACAGAGGTGGACAAAGTTAAAGAGCTGAAAAGAAAAGTTCAGGAATAGAAAAGGGGAAGGAGGTATGTGAAGGCAATTAGACAAAATGAAAACACAAGGAAAGGTTGACATGAAGTATTTACTGTTCATTTTTTTATTGTTTATTACAATTTAGTTTAATATCTATTTCATTTGCTTTGGCAATGTAAATATATGTTTCCCATGCCAATAAAGCCCCTTAAATTGAAATTGAAATTGAGAGAGAGAGCGAGAGGCTTCTTTAATGTATTTGTCTTGAGGAGTGTTAGTTATTTCTACCCTGAGTCCTGCTCTTTTGCCTTTCACCAATTCAGGTTTGACAACTATATGCGTCTCACTGTTTCAGTCTCCTAAGACATTGTGCATACTGCCAATGGCTGTCAATGATTCCTTGTGTGCATGGGTGGTTTGACAACCCCGGGTTACTTTGTTGCACTCAGGGATGTGCATAAATGACAAAATATAATTACAAAATACCATAAAGATCAATGTATCAAAATAAACTGTAGAATGCATGTATTTTGTAATGTATTTAATTAAAATGCATGTATTTTGCATTTTAAAATACAAAAATAAATGTGCAAGTAGCCAGCCCAAACAGCAAAAACATTCTCAGTAACAGTTACAGAAACATTTCACTTGCTATGTCTATGATATGTTGTTTATCTACCTTTGTTGAGCAAGTCACTCTGTCTGCTAACTGACAAAAATGTAAATGTATATTCTAAAATGAACTACAAAGCCCACTGGGTATTATCAGAGCCATGTATTTAGAGAAGTGGTCACCAACCTTTTCTGATTCAAGAGGCAACCCGAGATCTACCACTCAGATTTTTTTTTAACATAACTAAAAACGTCATAATGGCCGAGTTTGTACCTTTAGACACATGAAATGGTTCAAAATGGGATCACTTCCCCTACCCGTCGTGCAGTACAGCTGAATTGGGTGCAGTTAATGCCAATAGCGCGAGACTAATTAAAAATATAGGAACGCAGGTCTTTAGTGTTGGGTTTTTACAGAAATGTTTGGCGATTGACTAAGAATGCCTTGGAGATTGACCAGTCAATCACGATCGACAAAATGTGAATGTCTATAAAAATTTGTATTTTGAAAATACCAATTACAGCTCTCGAAAGTATCTTGTTACAAAATACATTGGACTGTAGTTCAGCACAGTTAATTACCAATTACAAAATACTCAGAAGTAATTTAAATAAATATTTCAAATACATGCAACAGAAATACTGCCCATCCCTGGTTGCGCTTTCAATTCTCTATTGAAACATTATCACCTAAGGGACAGTATAACGTAATGGAAACGAGCCCAAGCTATTGTAATATTCAATAAATACTTAACTTGGTCCAAAAGAAAGTATTATTTAAGTCCATTTGTATGCTGTGAGGGCTAGAATTCAACAGTTCAGTTAAGGTATCAAGATATAATTTTTTATTTTGCATTAATGGTAAAAGAAAAGAGTCCCTATAGACCCATAACTCCCAGAAGTGTGTGTGTCATGACTCTTACGCACACACACCGCGAGCGATTTGGTTATGTTCCACATGCAGGTGGTGACTTTTCTAAACTGAATCTAATTGGTGGAGAAGAGGTGACTGGGGGAGACCAGCGAGGAATCAAACCAAGCCATAGAGTTAGGAAAGAGAAAACAATTGTCATTTGTCAGTGGCCTCAATCCAGATGGGATTCATGTGAGTTATCTTGCTTCTCTTTGACATTTGAACAGTGGCACAGGCAGCCATTCATCCACACTCCCAGGACAAAGTCTCAAGGTCCAAAAGTTAGGGGCTGAGGAAAGCAAAAACAACAGCCCACTTTTACTGTTTTTTATTCCAACCAACTAGGGCTCGAGACAATTCTTGGAGTTCTCTGCTTCGATTTGACCTTTGACCTCGCGTAGACGTTTCCAAGTAAAAACCAAGTAAACAATGCAACAATCAAGAACTACTCTGACAATAAAAAAAGTGTATTATCTCCATAGCTGCTTATCGACACAATGGCCATGATATACGCCCACGCCATTGTCCTGAAACAATGCTAAGAACAGAACAAGTTCAATGTGCAAAAGGGCTAACAAGATTAGCATAGGCATCCCATAGCTTGGCATGTCAACAGGATGTTTTGATGCCACTCTACGCACCGGCATTGAGTTGGTTAGCACGTTAGCAGCTTGAGCTTGGAGTTGAATTGGGCATTGTATTTTTGTAATTGCATAAGCTCAGTCATGCCTTTTTTTTTTGTTGTCCCATTCGGTATGGGTGGGGAAGAGGCCCTGAAACTTGTTGTGCCATCCTGTGTGGTCACTTAACGGGTAGGCATGATGAGTCATTATGTTGTATTGACTTGAAATACGGTAAACTACGTAATGCTGACATGAGCGTGACATAACACCTAGGATGCTTCATATCAAGTCTATGACAGTTGTCTTCAGTAGACATGCTAATCTGTCTTTACCTCAGTTCATATTGGCTGTTCAATCAGAAAACCATCATGTGACGGGGTTGTTTTGCCAGTGTGTGTGTCTGTTTGTCTGTGTGTCTTTGTGTGTGTGTGTGCGCGCTTGCTTGCATGTACTGGTATGTGTGTGTTTCCCCTGTTCATTGTTTTGCCAGTGTGTGTGCCCATGTGTGTTAACCTGTTTCCCTTTTCCCCTGGTAATGTACTGTATGTTTTACTAAGGTAACAGCCAATCACATGGCTGATCTCTCCACACACCAAACGACAGAAACCCATTTCCTTCCTTCCTACGGCCCTGTTGACACGGGGGGAATAAATGTTACGTAACACTGGGGTGTACCCAGTGGAATCCCACAATGCTTTGCGGCAGGCTAATCAAAGCACATGCAGATTAAGTCAAATTTCCATGGAAAGAGGCTCAGGGAAGAGGCTCCAGGTTTGTTATTTTCCCAGGACAAGGGGACGTGATGACACTAATGTCGGGAGGGGGAGGAGGATGTGGCTGTGGAGATAAAGTGGAAATGAAGGGACTGAGATGGAGGAAGGGTGAAAAAGTGAAGAAAAAAAGAGAGTGACATAAATACAGAGAGACAGAGACAGTGAGAAGAGAAGAGAAACGCAGTGCGTTCGAAATGAGTTCGGTGACTTTTGGTTTGTGCCCAAGTTGTGTGTCGAGTTCATCCCTTGAGGGGATGCGTTAATACATTTGTTTGAATGTGCATCGAGCCTTCTTCCTCTCAATCCATTCAAGCCACACAATAACAGGGCAATCAACCAAGTATCTCTGAGGACTCAGACTTAGTTTGTCTTAGTTTCTCCGTTGTCTTCTTTCTCCTTCCTTTGAGCACCTCCCATGCCTCTCTCCTGAAAAAGTGGGTCTGTCTGTGTATGTGTGTGTGTGTATGTGTGTGTGTATATGTGCCACTGTGTGTTGGTAAGTAAGTGATGTGACGTGGTGCCCTCTCGTTGACGGAGTCCCCAGTTGGCACCTGACTCATTGTGCCAACCCACCTGTGCCAACCGCCGCCCCACAGGAATCAACCTGCTAGTAGATTTGTGGAGTGCACAGAAAATACACTTGTTCTCCATAGAGACCACATTAAGTCTATGTATGAGGCCCAAATGGCACCCTGTTCCCTATAGTGTTATATTCCCTATACACACCTGACTAAATATGGAATAGGGTGTCATTTGGCAGCCCCTCAAAAAGCATTCAGGATAGATAGACCCTCGTTTCACTGCTTGTTTTCATGTGGTTTGATGTTGTAGAGACAGGGCTTGGTTTTAAATGTAGGCTATGAAATCTGGGTAAGGGAAATGTTAAGCTAATGTATTACCCTAGAGATATGACAGTTAATACACCGGTAGGCTAGATGAGCTAGGTGGATAATGCAATCCCGAGAATACACACATGCATACATTTAACATTTACATTACATTTAAGTCATTTAGCAGACGCTCTTATCCAGAGCGACTTACAAATTGGTGCATTCACCTTATGATATCCAGTGGAACAACCACTCTACAACAGTGCATCTAACTCTTTTAAGGGGGGGGGGGATTAGAAGGATTACTTTATCCTATCCTAGGTATTCCTTAAAGAGGTGGGGTTTCAGGTGTCTCCGGAAGGTGGTGATTGACTCCGCTGACCTGGCGTCGTGAGGGAGTTTGTTCCACCATTGGGGTGCCAGAGCAGCGAACAGTTTTGACTGGGCTGAGCGGGAACTGTACTTCCTCAGAGGTAGGGAGGCGAGCAGGCCAGAGGTGGATGAACGCAGTGCCCTTGTTTGGGTGTAGGGCCTGATCAGAGCCTGAAGGTACGGAGGTGCCGTTCCCCTCACAGCTCCGTAGGCAAGCACCATGGTCTTGTAGCGGATGCGAGCTTCAACTGGAAGCCAGTGGAGAGAGCGGAGGAGCGGGGTGACGTGAGAGAACTTGGGAAAGTTGAACACCAGACGGGCTGCGGCGTTCTGGATGAGTTGTAGGGGTTTAATGGCACAGGCAGGGAGCCCAGCCAACAGCGAGTTGCAGTAATCCAGACGGGAGATGACAAGTGCCTGGATTAGGACCTGCGCCGCTTCCTGCGTGAGGCAGGGTCGTACTCTGCGAATGTTGTAGAGCATGAACCTACAGGAACGGGTCACCGCCTTGATGTTAGTTGAGAACGACAGGGTGTTGTCCAGGATCACGCCAAGGTTCTTAGCACTCTGGGAGGAGGACACAATGGAGTTGTCAACCGTGATGGCGAGATCATGGAACGGGCAGTCCTTCCCCGGGAGGAAGAGCAGCTCCGTCTTGCCGAGGTTCAGCTTGAGGTGGTGATCCGTCATCCACACTGATATGTCTGCCAGACATGCAGAGATGCGATTCACCACCTGGTTATCAGAGGGGGGAAAGGAGAAGATTAATTGTGTGTCGTCTGCATAGCAATGATAGGAGAGACCATGTGAGGATATGACAGAGCCAAGTGACTTGGTGTATAGCGAGAATAGGAGAGGGCCTAGAACAGAGCCCTGGGGGACACCAGTGGTGAGAGCACGTGGTGCGGAGACAGATTCTCGCCACGCCACCTGGTAGGAGCGACCTGTCAGGTAGGACGCAATCCAAGCGTGGGCCGCGCCGGAGATGCCCAGCTCGGAGAGGGTGGAGAGGAGGATCTGATGGTTCACAGTATCAAAGGCAGCCGATAGGTCTAGAAGGATGAGAGCAGAGGAGAAAGAGTTAGCTTTAGCAGTGCGGAGCGCCTCCGTGACACAGAGAAGAGCAGTCTCAGTTGAATGACTAGTCTTGAAACCTGACTGATTTGGATCAAGAAGGTCATTCTGAGAGAGATAGCAGGAGAGCTGGCCAAGGACGGCACGTTCAAGAGTTTTGGAGAGAAAAGAAAGAAGGGATACTGGTCTGTAGTTGTTGACATCGGAGGGATCGAGTGTAGGTTTTTTCAGAAGGGGTGCAACTCTCGCTCTCTTGAAGACGGAAGGGACGTAGCCAGCGGTCAAGGATGAGTTGATGAGCGAGGTGAGGTAAGGGAGAAGGTCTCCGGAAATGGTCTGGAGAAGAGAGGAGGGGATAGGGTCAAGCGGGCAGGTTGTTGGGCGGCCGGCCGTCACAAGACGCGAGATTTCATCTGGAGAGAGAGGGGAGAAAGAGGTCAAAGCACAGGGTAGGGCAGTGTGAGCAGAACCAGCGGTGTCGTTTGACTTAGCAAACGAGGATCGGATGTCTTCGACCTTCTTTTCAAAATGGTTGACGAAGTCATCAGCAGAGAGGGAGGAGGGGGGAGGAGGGGGAGGAGGATTCAGGAGGGAGGAGAAGGTGGCAAAGAGCTTCCTAGGGTTAGAGGCAGATGCTTGGAATTTAGAGTGGTAGAAATTGGCTTTAGCAGCAGAGACAGAAGAGGAGAATGTAGAGAGGAGGGAGTGAAAGGATGCCAGGTCCGCAGGGAGGCGAGTTTTCCTCCATTTCCGCTCGGCTGCCCGGAGCCCTGTTCTGTGAGCTCGCAATGAGTCGTCGAGCCACGGAGCAGGAGGGGAGGACCGAGCCGGCCTGGAGGATAGGGGACATAGAGAGTCAAAGGATGCAGAAAGGGAGGAGAGGAGGGTTGAGGAGGCAGAATCAGGAGATAGGTTGGAGAAGGTTTGAGCAGAGGGAAGAGATGATAGGATGGAAGAGGAGAGAGTAGCGGGGGAGAGAGAGCGAAGGTTGGGACGGCGCGATACCATCCGAGTAGGGGCAGTGTGGGAAGTGTTGGATGAGAGCGAGAGGGAAAAGGATACAAGGTAGTGGTCGGAGACTTGGAGGGGAGTTGCAATGAGATTAGTGGAAGAACAGCATCTAGTAAAGATGAGGTCAAGCGTATTGCCTGCCTTGTGAGTAGGGGGGGAAGGTGAGAGGGTGAGGTCAAAAGAGGAGAGGAGTGGAAAGAAGGAGGCAGAGAGGAATGAGTCAAAGGTAGACGTGGGGAGGTTAAAGTCACCCAGAACTGTGAGAGGTGAGCCATCCTCAGGAAAGGAACTTATCAGGGCGTCAAGCTCATTGATGAACTCTCCAAGGGAACCTGGAGGGCGATAAAGGCACACACCCACACACACACGCAGTAGAGGAAAGACAGTACTTTAAGTGTGCCTCTTGAATGACTTGAGATCCAAAATATTGTTGTTGTTGTTGTGTCACTGTATCAAACGGGGACATAGACGGAAGTGGCTTGTTGCTGCCAGACTCCTTGCTGATCTCATCAAGCCAGTGATGACACTATCGTGCCACACCCATACTTCTTCTAAAGAACATAAAGAGTCTGCAGGATTGGCTTACATTGCCCCCTTCGTCAACTCAGAGTAGCTGGTCTGTCTATCTCAGGGGACCTTTCTGAAGAGCTACAGTGTACTGGGTGTGCAGGATTTTTTATCCAGCTCTGCTCAAACAAAGTTGAGTTAATATAATCAGGTTTGTTGGATCAGGGTTGGAGCAAATACATGCACAATTGAACAATTAAGTTTAGATTAGTGAAGCAAAAGCATCTCAATGATCGTGTAGGCCGTCATTGTAAAGAAGAATTTGTTCTTAAATGACTTGCCTAATTAAAGAAAAGTTAAAGAAAAAAAAAAAGTAAATGACACACACACACAGACATTATTGTAGGCATCCTGAGTGGCGCAGCGGTCTAAGGCACTGCATCTCAGTGCAAGAGGCGTCACTACAGTCCCTGGTTTGAATCTAGGCCGTATCACTTCCGGCCATGATTGGGAGTCCCATAGGCCGGTGCACAATTGGCCGAGCGTCGTTCAGGTTTGGCCGGGGTAGGCCATCATTGCAAATAAGAATTTCTTCTTAACTGACTTGCCTAGTTAAAAAAAAGGTTAAATAAAAAAATATCCACTAATAAGTTGAGAGTCCCAGTTTAAACGTTCTAATTGCAATAGGTCCCAATGGATACTGGGTCATAGTGTGAGGTCCAATGATGTGTTTGAATACACGCACAGCCTCACAAATGGACACACACACTGCACAGGGAGGTCACATCAATAAATGGGTTCCTGTTATCATTTACATACCTTATGTCAATGCCTTACATCTGTTTGTACTGAAGGCTGTTAAAACAACAGCCAGTTATTCATAATTGAATTCCTTCTCAAGCATTACAGTCCCTCTCAAGCATGTAAATCTTGATGGGGCAAACTCCTCCATTTTTTTTTGTTGATGCATGCCATCAAAGCCACAACACAACACTAAAACATATATTAATTGCACTATAACGATGACAAACGGTGCCCAAAAACTGTTAGGGCCTACATAAATCTGTCCCAACAGCAGAGTTTTCTTTTCAGCACCATGGAGTGAATTCTTACCACTTCTACACCTGGCTATCAGTGAAGCCTTGTCTGGCAGCGAAACAGTTCATTCAGCCTCGTATACTGCCTTTTAAAAAACGTACTGTAGCTGATATGGCTGACTTGCTTATACAAATGTGGTTTCTACTGACAATTGAGATGTACAAACTATGGCAGAAGGGGACAACGAGCAGATTAGAGGCAATCCATCGTTTTGATTAAGACAATGAGCGAGCTAGGAAGGATGTATTAATATAATTATTTGTTCAGTACTTTTGAAATGTACAGCGACAGAATTCAGAACATGGGCCGTTCTTACAGTGTTCTCCCTGTACACCAAGTCAGAACCATAGGATAAATAAAGGGGGCATATAAGCAGACAAGGAAATCGCTTAGAAAATTCAATGAAGACATTTCTCTAAAACAGGCTATTGGCTACAGGTGCACCACCAAGTCAGAACAGTAGAATCAGTTAGGCGTGGGAAAGGGACCAAATTAGGCACATGGGATACTAACAGCTTACTACACAACATACACTTAGAATTACTTTCTTAGCTATAGTATGCATTTCTCCCTGGCATATTACATCATTATGCAGCAGCATACAAGCTATTTTTGGACTCACCTTGTACTGTGCTGACTTGAACAGCAAGGTGGCGTGGCAGTCCTTCGTGGGCAAATGTTGTCATCAAACTTTGTCATCAAGGTCTGGCATTCTCTGGTTTCATGGTATTTTCAAGACAACTGTGAACACTGAACAAAAACAAGGTTTAATCAGGACACCAGTGATCTTCATGTCGGTGCTCTAGAAGGTGGTCCGAGTTCCCGACTTGGAATTCCGAGTTGGATGACCGTTCAAAACGTATTTTCCCAGACGGAGCTCGTTTCTTTCCGTGTTCCCAGTCATCTTGAACTCTGTAATCTGAGATTTCCCAGTTCCAAGTTTCCAGTTGTTTTGAACACAGCAGAAGTCATGCTGGATTGACAGCATGGGTCATGTATTTAACCTTTTCTGTCCCTTCATGTTGAATGTTTATCCTTTTAAGCTTGGAAAACAGACCCTTAAACCCAGACTTGGACAACACAGTGACTCCACTGAATAGCAGGCTAGTGATTGCTTTGCACTGATGATTCCTTCCAAACCACTCATTGTTGAATTTGTGATTTCCAACTTGTTGTGTAATGGCCGATGAGCACCGATACGTTTTATCTATAATTTCTCTTCATAATTTCTCTTCTTTTGACAAGGATTGAAAAGGATTTGCCAGTAGATTGTCGACTTGATTCATGATGATGACTGCTAGCTTGCTAGCTAAGATTTGGAAAGTATGTTGACATGATCAGTCCAATCAAAGCTACGGTAGATATAATGTGATTTGACATTCTTTTATCTGTGGTCAGTGACATTGAGCCTTCTTGGATGGGCACTTCTAAAGTAAATCTATGGCAGCACCCAAGGGGCTTAAATTTTCAAGCTCTACCCATAGATGTTGCAGAGTGACAGAGCACTGAGCCAATCACGCCGCAACTAGAGAACATTACCAACCCCTATGCTCCAGATTTTCCACTGGCTGCCCCACCACCACAGAAAGCACTGAGCTAGGCTGAAACACCTGCATTTTGGAACTGCCTTGGTCAAGAAAGCAAAAAAGAGAACATGTTTGCATGGAACTTTATTAACTCAATTATTTTATTTTTTACATTGTTTGCAAAACGACATGTGACATGTATTAAAAATGATTTGGGGTAGGGGGCAGTATTTTCACGTCCGGATGAAAAGCATGCCCAGAGTAAACGGCCTGCTACAAAGCCATGAAAGCTAGAATATGCATATTATTAGTAGATTTGGATAGAAAACACTCTGACGTTTCTAAAACTGTTTGAATGATGTCTGTGAGTATACTCATCAGGCAGGCAAAAACCTGAGAAAGAATCCAACCAGGAAGTGAGAAATCTGAGGTTGGTCAATTTTCAACTCAGCTCCTATTGAAGATACAGTGGGATATTGGTAATGTTGCACTTCCTAAGGCTTCCACTAGATGTCAACAGCCGTTAGAACCTTGTCTGATGCCTCTACTGTTTAATGGGGCCGAAGGAGAGAGGATTGAGTCAGGTCTGCCATGACCTGAACATGCTCTGACCATGAACGTTCATGTGAGAGCGAGCTCTGTTCCATCGCAATTCTGAAGACACAGGAATACTCCGGTTGGAACATTATTGAAGAATTATGTTAAAAACCTCCTAAAGATTGATTCAATACTTTGTTTGTCATGTTTTTACGGACTGTAATATAACTTTTTTAACTTTTCGTCCATACTTTCCGCTGGACCTTTACGAAAAAAGCAAACCATGCAATAATCTGAGGTCGGCGCTCAGAGCCCAATCAAGACAAAAAAATATCCGCCATATTGTGCAGTCAACAGAAGTCAGAAATAACATTATAAATATTCACTTACCTTTGATGATCTTCATCAGAATGCACTCCCAGGAATCCCAGTTCCACAATAAATGTTTGATTTGTTCGATAATGTCCATCATTTATGTCCAGATAGCTACTTTTGTTACCGCTTTGGTAAACAAATCAAAACTCACAAAGCGCATTCAGTAGTTTCAGACGAAATGTCAAACAGTTCCGTTACAGTCCGTAGAAACATGTCAAACGATGTATAGAATCAATCTTTAAGATGTTTTTAACATAAATCTTCAATAATTTTCCAACCGGAGAATTCCTTTGTCTTCAGAAAAAGCAAATGGAACAGAAGCTACCTCTCATGTGAATGCGCATGACCAGCTCCTGGCACTCTGCCAGACCTCTGACTCAATCCCTTCTCATTCAGCCCCCCTTTACAGTAGAAGCCTCAAACACACTGTATCACTGTATCTTCAATAGGGGCTGAGTTGAAAATCGACCAACCTCAGATTTCCCACTTCCTGGTTGGATTTTTTCTCAGATTTTTGCCTGCCATATGAGTTCTGTTATACTCACAGACATCATTCAAACAGTTTCAGAAACTTCGGAGTGTTTTCTATCCAAATATACTAATAATAATAATATGCATATATTAGCAACTGGGACTGAGGAGCAGGCAGTTTACTCTGGGCACCTCTGGGCACCTTATTCATCCAAGCTACTCAATTCTGCCCCCAGCCATAAGAAGTTAATGCCAAAGTAACATGCTAAACAGCCCCACCTTCCCTGAATGACGGGTCACCACTGAACATTTGGAACAATGCATTTGGAGCTACAGTTGGAAGGATAAGTATGGGTGTGGTACTCGATATGTTTGTCATCTCTGCGCTGAAATGGGGACAGTTGCTTCTTTTCATCAACAGCACGAAGGAGAAATGGAAGGAAGGGAGAGGATGGTTGATAAGAAGGAAGGAAAGAGGGAGAACAGGTTATCCCAGTGAGTTCTGGTTGAAACTAGACCTGTGCCCTGAGGTGCTAACTAGGGCTGTGGCGGTCATGAAATTTTGTCAGTCGATGATTGTCAAGCAAATAACTGCTGGTCTCACGGTAATTGAGACATTAATTAACATAAACATATTCAGCATCTCCTGGCTTCCACGCATAACCTACAAGACACTGATGCAGACCTTTGTAACATCTACATTTTAAAAAGTATAATACATAAATGTAATATACACAATCACAATAAATCCATTATTTATTTTAGACAGATCTAAAGAAACATGATATGAAGAAAATGTAGTCTACTTCAGAATAACAGAATACCATACTCTGAGTTGTCCTTATTTTAGGCCCTGATATGGCTATGCTATATGTGACCGACCGGCTCAATTCGGTCTTATGTAATAGCAATTTAAATTGTGTGTTTTTTACATTGGATAAAAGTAGAAACTCAGAGCTATAAAATTTTATACCACACACTATAGTTGAGGAACAATGGGAAAGTAATTCTGCTTTGAAAGTTGATAAACTTTCACCTCACTTTTGAGAAAATGGCCTTTGAATGTTTGGTACACCTTTTTTATTTAATTTATTTTTTTTTACACCTACTGGAGAGCTCTTCTTTGGCTACACACATTCAGCATCATTCGCATCCTCTTAAGCTTTAGCCCCACCCATCTCTTTAAGGATTCACATGTGAGGCTGAGGAGTAGGGTTGAGCCGAGCAATCTGTCCTAACAACAGCAGTCAAGCACCAAAGCTAACTGGCTAATGTTGGCTTGCTTGCTAGCTACTTCCAGACAAAAATGAGAGAACAGCTCAGTGACCATTTTACTCACCCGAGCAGAGCTGGTTAGGCTGTTTTATCTTATCTTGAGCGTTGGTGACTGCAACTGTGCTGCTGGCAACAATTTGATCATGCTTTTTTGCCAACGTTCACTGACACCGGCCATATTCAATGGGTGTTAAGCGTTTGTAAATTTGTCAGTTATTCTGAGTTCTGGCACACTCAGACAAGAGTGCTCTGAAATCAGACTAGATAGCCAGAGTGAATTTATCAGCTACGTCTATCAACAGTTGTTGCAGTGACATCATGATCATTCTATTGAAATGGTTACTTGCATAGTGGAGTATTTTGTTAAGACACGTAGCTAGATAGATAGCTAAACAATAAACCATAATCCCAACTCGTGACGTTACTACCCTGCATGAATCTGCAGGTAGCTAACCAACCAGGTTCATTATTAGCTAGCTAATATCAGGCTATAACTAGCAAAGCAAATGGCTCTGAGATACGAATAATATTACTACACAGATCCTACAAGTAACGCTAGCTAGGGAGCCAGACAGCTAATGTTAGCTAGCTAGCTAACAGTACACTTTAACTTGAAATGAAAATGACTTTGACAAAATTAGAAACGTGTAACATCTGAAAATGTAGCTAGCCAGACAATCTTGCTCGTATACATGGATGCACGCTTCTCCCTGTCACAGATGCCACGGTTGCCCTTCATTTGAAGATGTAATCCTGAGACAGGTGTTTTCTCCATCCCCTTAGCTATCATACTCTAATTCCACTGATTTCAAAACTCGGTCCCCAAGAAAGTGGAGAGCAATAGACGATACATTAAAAAAACACGTTAGACAGGATTACCTAGACATACAGACCAGGTCAAATAGACAGAAGAAGGCTATATGACAAACCAATCCAAACTAATTTCTCAGCATGTCCAGCCCACTCAATCATGGCTGATTTAAGAATTGTATTTGTATTTACAGATGGCATACAACTTTGTTATTAAGGCACATGAACGTTCACATTTTCGAGAAGGCATTTCTGTCAAAAAAGCGCATTTTGATCATTTAAAAAAAGTTTACATTCAAACGGCTCTCCTGTGAAGTAGTGACCCGCGACATACGCCTAGTTTCCTGAATAGGGTCACATTGTGGAAAAAGTCAAGGGTCTGAATACACAAGGCATTGTGTATACTTAATTTAGAGTTATTTATTCAACTTTAGTTAGGATAAGAACGTTGGGCTACGTATTTGATTAGAATACATTCTAAGGCTTCTAAGGCTTTTGTTCCCTCCCGGGTGGCGCAGTGGTCTAGGGCACTGCATCGCAGTGCTAGCTGCGCCACCAGAGTCTCTGGGTTCGCGCCCAGGCTGGGCTGGGTTCGCGCCCAGGCTCTGTCGCAGCCGGCCGAACCCGGGAGGTCCGTGGGGCGACGCACAATTGGCATAGCGTCGTCCGGGTTAGGGAGGGTTTGGCCGGTAGGGATATCCTTGTCTCAGTATGTAAAATGTAATAAAATGTATGCACTCTACTGTAAGTCGCTCTGGATAAGAGCGTCTGCTAAATGACTAAAATGTAAATGTAAAATGTTTATGATGTGACTCTAATGATGATTATGAAAAAAGTCTAAAGCTGCACACAATTCATCAGTCTCTCATTCACAATTTGACAAGCACTTGATAATCATCTCACCAAGCCTCGAATTTTGCAGTGGCACCCCCCTTGTGTGACCGTAATGCCCCTTTAAAAAAATCCATGCCTTTTGTTGCCAATGTGGCGGTTGTGCCCTTGGGCTGAATATAATAATTATAGTTCCCTTCTCCCAGCTGCACTGCTCCGAAGCACCTCTCACTCACATGTCTCTGTCAGATGTAGCCAATGCTCGTCACATGATTGGGTCCATCTCACAGGCATTTCAGCTAAGAAGTAGGCTACAAATCCAGGCTGTATCACAACCGGCCGTGATTGGGAGTCCCATATGCGGCGCACAATTGGCCCAGCATTGTCCGGATTTGGCCGGTATAGGCCGTCATTGAAAATAAGAATTTGTTCTTCACTGACTTGCCTAGTTAAATAAAGGTTAAATAAGAAATGCACACAAAATTAGTGAATGAAGACAGACACATGGGGGGCGCAACTGCGCTCGTCCCTCTCATCGAATTCCGAGGCGCATATTGAAGAACTGTCCACATTTAGCCTACTTTTCTCAGCCAACAAGATGAGTAGGCCTAACGAAAAGCAAAAGCACTAGCCTATGTCAATCTACTATCCGTCATAGTACAAAAGTTGACCTATGCTATTGGTCAGCTGTTCTTCTGTGCAATAAATACATTTTGGATAAGGTTAATGTGCCTGGAACGCCTGAGAATCCTGTCAATCTTGATTTACCTAATCCATATTAAATACACATTAGTGCATGTAAGAATCATTGCCTCAAGCCAGAGTTCAACATAAACAATCATATTGATTACCATGTCAATGGAGGCTTTGATAAAATGGGTCTATCCATATGATGTAGAAATTAGTAAAACTGTGAATCCGCGCAGCATTTAGAGGCACTTCCTTTAAGCCGGAGCCTCTAAATAAAAGGCTTTGTTCTCCATCCTGAGGAACTCAAAAGAACAGGACACTGATGATAGATTTACCTCCACTGTCACTAGAAGCTGCACATGTTTGGAATCTGCCTAATTCCACCTGAGCTGTGAATCATGTAGTGCGTGGCTCAGGTAAGGTCCTGGGTATCTGCAGGTTAATATGGTATTTCACGGTGAAGTGGCATTTCATATATTTAGTTAAGGCTGGTGATGTATGATTATTGGTTGTTTACTTTGCGTCAATGTAAATAGTCCCTGTGGCCATTTGATGAATTGTTCAGCAGTCTTATGGCTTGGGGGTAGAAGCTGTTAAGGAGCCTTTTGGACCTAGATTTGGTGGTCATCCAGGTGCAAAGAGGAGAAATATCAATGTTTGACAAAAAATCCAGCACACCGGCGTTCCTGTATGCTCCACAATGTATTTAATGGATTTCAAAGCAGTGTTTCTTTCCATAGACTTTCATTAGGCACCAAATGGAAGCGAACAGACTGAAACAGCAAGTGCATACCTGGACTTGTCCAATAAGAAACACTAATTTCATGTTTTCCTTTACACAGCATTTCAAAGCATTTTAAGTTGCATGCCCTAATGAACATGACCCAGGTTATTTTTTCTTCAAAGTAACATGGTACATTAACATAATTGTGTTTTATGTAATTCAATACACTTAAACAATACATCAATGTGTCACAGTCACCACCTCAATAAAAAAGAGAGGCCTCTTCAAGGGGCCTTTAGTCTGTCAAGAATAATGTTCTTTCCTGAAAGGGCGTACAATTGGTGTGAGTGATTGATGGGGGAGGGCTGTTCCTGTCCTTCTGGTTGGTCCCTAACTAGACACTAAGGACAACCTATTAACAAATGGCATGGTCAGAAAAGCAATGTGTGGCATCCTTCCTATAGCTTCCAGCATTCTTCCATGCTGTGTAATGAATGATGGAGGGCACATTTACTTATAGTTTCGTATACTAACACACATGCGGAAACACACACACACACACACACACACACACACACACACACACACACACACACACACACACACACACACACACACACACAGTAAATACAAAGGAGATTCATTTCTCAAAGATAGTTTGGGGCTTTCCAATATACCCACTTTACACACACACCACACACGCTTACTTTTCACTCTGGGTCATTTACTGAATCCTGACTTACTCAAACATTTGATGGAATCCACTTTTGACACAATTGCATGATTGTCGTAGAAGTTCAAGTTACGTTGGCATATCTTGAGCCCCGAGTGAACATGTGAAGAGATAGATGCATGCAAACAAAAAAGCAGCCAAGTCCCACCAGATCAACTACAGTGTTAGACGTTTGTCCAGATCCCCAGGACATTGGGAGATGTCTTGTGCATGCATGCAATTCAATACTGTTCACTAGGGGCAAAGCGAGCGCCTATTAGTATCTAGTAGGCTTGCTAGGGCATTGTGGATGGGATAGACGAAGGGTTTAAACTGTGGGCTATGGTTTTGAAGCTCATGGGTTCAATCCCAGTGCTTGGCACTGCTTTTTATTTCTATTTATTTTCTGTTTTAACCGTATTCCAAACCTTAACCCTTACCTACTTTCACGTCAGCATTGACATTTATCAATGGGTGTGGCTTGTACCTGCAACTAGTACTTTTGAGTACCTAATGCTCTGGAAGCTGTCAGATGACAAACCACCAACTATCATTTTGGGATATACTGTAGCTGCTTACCTATAATATATGTGGAGGAGGTGTGTGTGTGTGCGTGCGTGTTTGTGTGTGTATAAAGGGATAGAAAGAGAAAAGGAGAGAGAAAAATAGGGAGATGGAGGCACATAGAAGGAGGGGAGGAAGAAGGAGGTAAGATGACGAGAGAAGACAAACAAACAAAGTTGTTTAGATACCTCAGGGGATTCAACTACCCTCTCTTTTTAACACTCCTTTTTCTCAATATAGCAATTCATTTTTTCATGGCTGGAGAGAGTGAAGGAATAGAGGAGGGAGGGGGGAGACTCGTGCAGAGAAACAGGTAGGAATTCCTCAGATGTCTGCAGGAGTAGAGAAAAGAAACATGTGGAGACTGGTTTCTTTCAAGGTCAGCTCTTACTGAAAAAGAGGTGCACAACATGTCCAAAACTGTTACACACTTGAACCTTGACATTCGTTAATGGCTGCCAAAGTATACAGCGGCAAATGATGTACGGAGAAATTAATTGAATGTTTGCGTGGATTATGTGCATGTGTGGTTAGAAATATTCCCATGAGAGTTTAATTTTAAAATAGCAGCATAAAAATGGCATACATGTCATTTTTCAAATTTTGCGATTACGTAGGAACTATTTGTTCTGGAAGAGGGTTGGAGATGTACTGTATACTGGCTCATTATTGCAGTGCATATGCACAGTTTGATTTATGTAAATTAAACATAATTATAGATGCTATTGATATACATGTGTGTATGTATGTTTTATTGCTGCTACTTATATTTGACAATCAAAAACAATTATAGTGTGCATGGTTTTGTGTTAATCCACTTGATTAATAAGTCATGACCTAAGGCTTGGTTCAAGTGATCATCCCATTCCTTCACATGACCACCTTCCTAATCCTAACACTCTCCCATCTGTATTTCAGGAAGACAACGAGATCCCCTCCAGCGTGTTCATCAAGGACTCCCCCAAGACCCCCCAGGCCAGCCAGCTGGAGGACAACACCCCTGCGGTGCCTGCCCCATCCGTCGCCGGCACAGACGCCAACCGCTCCCAGGAGGAGGGTCTCCATACCATAAGCTTGTCCTCCTCCGACGATGATGCTGGGGGTCACCACGAGGAAGACGAAGCCCTGGAGGAAGAGGCAACGCTGGGTCTGGGAGCATCCCGGCCCTCCGTTGAGAGATCCAGAGCAGACCGGCTGAAGCGTTCCAGCCTGAAGAAGGTGGACAGCCTGAAGAAGGCTTTCTCACGCCAGAGCATCGAGAAAAAGATGAACAAGATCAGCACCAAGATTGTGCCGACAGCGAGCCGCGAGAAGATCAAGAAGAGCTTCACACCGAACCACCCAAAGAGCCCTGCCTCCAAGAGTTCCTCCTTCAAGGTGTCGCCCATGACGTTCAATGTGAAGAAGATGCGTGGCGAAGGGGAGGACTCAACCCAGCCCGGAGGCTCGCCTAGCGGGCATGCCCACGTGGATATCCCTCCCCTGGGAAGCATGGATGGGGATCTACCCCTGGCCGAGGTGCATTCCCAGGAAGGGCTGGGTGTGGAGGGAGGAGAGGAGCTGGCTAGTCCCTCTAGCACTGGGAGCGTAGAGGCCAAGCTGACCTTCAATGGAGAAGCAGGGAGTCTGGACTATCACCTGACCACTGATCGTCCGGCGGGGCTCGCTGTCCCGGAGCATGATGATGATATTGGAGAGGAGGAAGAGGAGGATGACGAAGAGGATGAGAAGGAGAGCCCGGTGGAGGTGAAAGCTCCCATACCTTCTGCTACTGGAATCACTGTGGAGCAAGCCTCTTAATCGCATCCATCTCATCCTTTGCTCCTGCACATCCCATGCCCTCTTTATATTACCATGCCAACAGTATAGTCTTCCCTCCGTCTTTCCAAACCATGTTTCCGAGATATCTCCTAGACAGACACGCATGCACACACATGGACACACACACACAATGTATATACACAACATGAACGACGTGTCCTCAGCAGACCTATTCCTGAAAAAACTCAAGCTCCTGTGCCAGCGATACAGGCCATCCCCATGCAGCTCCCTTTCGCTGCAGCTCTCTTTCGCCTCCAGCCCTGCATGTATTATTGATCCAGGAGATCCATGGGCTGATCCCAGATCACCAACCTCCCCTTTAGAGATCCCGAGTGACCCAGAGTTATCAAGAGTGATCAAGAGATCCCGCATCAGTTGCTCCTGCCTGGTGTGTTTAACTAGCTACCCTTCTGTGGGGCTACCTTAAGAAAAGAACCAGTGTGCCAAGAGACTATTACTCACCTTCCCAACTGGAACCTTTGCTTCTGTTTCAAGAGAACAGCACATCTCCAGTACACTGAGCCAACTATCTCTCTCTATTTGTCTGTCTCTGCATGGGCCTCTCTGTCTGTCTGACAGATCGTCTCTTTGTTCCTCTGCCTCGTGTGAATGCCGGTAAATCTCTGGCAAAAAAGGTAAAGCCCCAGAGTTTGGGGATGGTAGCCTGTTGCCAGGCAGTCTGGGCATTGGTATGGGTGGTAGCTAGGTTTCTACAGCAAGGTTTGTGTAAGGCTGAAGGGCTATAGGGGCTGTAATATGTCCAAATGCTATGTCTGAAAATAGCTTCGTATCTTCATCAAGGACATATTTTTTATTATTTCAGAGAGCGGTTTCAATGTAAGAAGGGGGATAGGGAGGAAGTACGACGAGAGAAGGAAAGTTTTCGGATGAGTCAAATACATGTGTCAAAATGCGGTGCGCTTCATTTCGCTTATAATACAACCATTTGGAATAGTCCCAAAAAGTGCAAACTCTGCACCTCAGGCATGTGGGTGAAGCTGAATCAAGCGTACCTCAGGTATTTGAATGTTTGTGATACATGTATTTGACCCATGTCTTGATGTAACCAAACAACCTGAGTGCAGGGTAAAAAAAAAAGAGCCATATAATTGAGGCAGTTTTGTGCCATCCCTACCTTAGTTTATTTGCCGTAATAAATACTAACCAGAACTCACAAAAACAGTGTAAAAAAACTGCTTGAAATTGGTTCATGGTTCACTAGGTACAGACCACAACTTCAATATTTGGGGAGAGTAAGTTGATATACAGTAGCTGTCTTGTGTTAACGTCTACTGGAGCAGCATTGAGACAGGAGAAGACTACCTATGACCTTAATAAAGACTCTACATACTGGGACTTTCCTAAACCACCCTATGTCAGGGCAATTAGAATCTTATGTATATATACATATTCGATTATGGGATTATCAGTGGGTATAATGATTTATATAGAATCATGTTTGTTGAATACTGTCAAACTTTATTGGGTACTGTCACCTGAGTATTGTACTTCCATGATATTATAGTCTAACAATGTGGACTTTTGGAGTTGACCACTCACATGAACAAGGTTTGAATAGCATAAACAAGCATTTACACATTCTTATATGGTTGAAACACACACATGCACACACAAAACCTTAAAGGAAGACTCCACCCACAATCTATTTTGGTATTTGTTTCATTAGTCCATTGTTGATATAGTCCCAAAATGTTTTCCATGTCAGCAATCAAGTTAAGGTATATAACTTACAAAATACAGAAATACGACGGGTATGATGATTGATGGAATTGTCCTTAATAAACTAGCACACATTTACAGAGGCACCCACACAGACATTCACACACATGCTCCAACACGCACGGAAGCCTTCAAACTTAGGCCTACACACGCTGGTGTGAGTAATTGCTGTCCGGGAGCGAGGAATTCCTGCATGTTTTAGAAGATAAGAGTGATAGTGAAAGATTCCATTCCTTTAAATGCTCTCCTTTTGGAATCGACTTGCTCGCATCACTAAGGGAGGATAGTACATCTAATCTATGTGCAGCACTTGCCACTGACTTGTGGCTACTGTTTATGCGGTTTCATATCCATAAGATGGAGGGAAAGGAATGTAAACCCCTCTGTGGGGAGTATATACAGTATCAGCCTGAACTTCATGGTTAGCATCCCCTGGCCTATGCCTTTCTGATGACAAGTGCCTTGCAACCAGTCAGTGCCTAGTACACACTTAGGGGCCTCCAAAATATATAGGTGTCTGATGAAATGTAATGAAAAACGGCATGAAACCATTAAGCAGATGATGTATTGTTTGTTATTTCTCAGTTGAGAGAGATCTTGAAGAAAGGGAAAGAGAGAAGGAGAGGCAGAGCAGAGAGGCATTCCTGGGTTTGACATATGACTCTTTGGCAGCCCATTTTTCACTCACTGCCCTCTCTGCCTGGACGTGGCGGCAGGGGGAACTGGGGCCCTCATGGGCCACAGGTGTGTTGCCCCCAGGGAGGCCCCTGGGCACTGGCTCACTAGGAAGGAGGAGAGGAAGGGAGGGAGGAGGATACGGAGGGTGATAGAGAGTGCCTGGGCAGGGAGGGCAGAGAAGGGGAGGGGTAAGGAGTGTAGATAAGTTAGAGAAATATTGTTTGGACAGTGGGAGTAGAACAGAGAATGGGGCATGTTGCGTCCCGATTCTCCACACTCGGTGTCATGAATTTAAAAATGGTGAAAACTCCCTCCAGCTAATGCCAACACCAATTCAATTATTTGAAATCCATGATTGGAGAATAAGGACCCGTGTTTTGAGAGGAGGTATTGATTGAAGAGAGATATATGTCCAACTGTTTGCGCACCGGCATGGCCTTACATTTTTTAACCACAAGCTATATACTCTTTCTATCTATCCATCACAGAGACATCTCCTCCTCTTTCTCTCCCTGTTGCTCTCTCACACAAACGCACACACACATTCTCTCTCTCCCCATTTGTCTCGCACTCATCTTTCTCTCACTCTCTTCTAAAGCGCAGCCAATCTCCAATCAATGGTGTGTATTCATGGATGCCAAGGGAAGCCAGGCTTCCCGCCCACAAAATGTACCAATAAAAAAATACAAAATAAAAATGATTATCTTTTGTCTCTGTGTTTCATAACTTTCCTTCAACTCGCAATTCACAGGAGAAAGCATCCGAGCGAGCGAAACAGCACCCATCTGTCTCTCTACGTGTAGGCCATCTGATGCTGTCTGGTCCAAATGAGTATGACATTGTTGCCGCTTGTAACATTGAATACAATGGAAGCCAGCTAGAATTTGGCCACCCTTGATTAAAAAAAAGTACAAAACATTTGCCAATCAGCATTGAGCTGAGCTGAGCAAGCTCAACTGTGAATTGTCCTGGTGCACCAAAGAAAAAGTGTCAAGGGAAGCCAGCTTGGATTTTGGCTTCACTCAAATCAAATCGCATTGAGAGCATACATCATTGACAGAAATAACTTCAATTGTTGCATCTCGTTGTGTTGTTGTCATCCGGTGGCTAACTAGCTAAAATCGTCACTTTCCTAAATTAGCCATGGATGGATAAAGGAATTTGGACTTGTGGTTGTACTTAATTCTCCGTACTGGCCAATGATTTTAATGGTGATTCTGATCCAACCATTAACTCATACATTGTTGTGCCCCTGGCCGGATGGAAGTTCAATATGTAGCTAGATGTAAAAGGCTAATGTTAACTAGATAATGTTGCCCATGAATGGAATGTAGGCAAGCAAGCAAGCATTTTAGCCAGGTAGCCTAGGACAACACAAAATACAGTGAGCACTGTATGACTGATAGACCGTTTCATCAACATGAAAGAGAGGAGGATGGCATTGGCGTTTTTTCTACAAGTAGGGTGAGTCAACATGTTTTTCTACTTGCACGAATGCACAGACACGCGCACACAGCAATCAGAATCATGGACAGCCACATCATATTTAGCTTACGTTGACTGGACTAAATTGTTTTTGGTATCTTTTAGTTGTCACTGTATTACACTAAGCAGAGGTCATTTGATAATGTTGAAGTTGAAATGGTGCTGGAATATGGTGCTGGAATAGTGGAGTCAGCACTTTTCTGCCACTGTTTTCTTATTGTCTCGCCCTTTAGGCCTATATAACACGGTCGCAAGGCATATGAATGAACAGGTTAAAGAGCAAACAACACAATTATCACAACACATAGGTTGTAATATGGCTTTTTGGAGGGGGGGGGGGGGCTCTCGGGTGATTTTACCCACGTACCACTACTGTCTCCAATACTTATTTAAAAGTGTAAAATATCATGGCATTGCAACCAGAGCAACCATTTGTCATATTGTCAAGACAGAAACATGTCCTGGGTTCACACGTCCCAGGTGAACACATGAAATACCACTCTTGATCCAGAAGTTGAACCCTAAACCGCACCATTATATGTATCCAACGTAACAAAATTGAAATGTTGTTAGTCATTACGGAGGTCTGGTAAACAAAGAATGTGATGTGAAAATATGTTTTTCTAATCAAAGCTTTAGGGGGAAAGAGAGGCAAGAAGACTTTCCTAGAAATATCCCATGGTGTATCATTGTCTGATGAAAAGTGTTTTTGAACAATGAACAATGTGTTATGGCTCTCGTTTGTAAAATGATGAAGGGTGGACCAACTCGTAACTTTATTGATGACACCAAACAAAATAACAAAGTCAAAAAAACGAAAGCGCACAGTTCTGTAAGGCTAAGAAACTAAACAGAAAACAAGATCCCACAAAACCCAAAAGGAAAATGACAACTTATATATGATACCCAATCAGAGACAACGATAGACAGCTGCCACTGATTGGGAACCACACTCGGCCAAAAACAAAGAAATAGAAAACATAGACTTTCCCACCCGAGTCACACCCTGACCTAACCAAACATAGAGAATAATAAGGATCTCTAAGGTCAGGGCGTGACACAATGGAACCTATGATGGAGGGCAATGACATATTTACACATTATATAATGAAATGATAAGCCTCCTATCTGTAATAAAGTAGGGGAGAGAGGGGTAAGTTGAGAATACATTTTTACATTCAGCATCACTCCGTCAAGGGAACATATTTTTTCCCTTTGAACAATTATTCCGGGCATGGAATCTACAAGGCGTTGAAAGCTTTCCACAGGGATGCAGGCCCATGTTGACTCCAATGCTTCCCACAGTTGTGTCAAGTTGGCTGGATGTCCTTTGGGTGGTGGACCATTCTTGATACACAGGAAAATCTGTTGTCTTGCTCAGTCACTCTGTGAATGGCACACACACACACAATCCATGTCTCAATTGTCTCAAGGCTTAACAATTTTTCTTTAACATGTCTCCTCCCCTTCATCTACACTGATTGAAGTGGATTTAACAAGTGACATAATAAGGGATCATAGCTTTCACCTGGTCAGTCTATGTCATGGAAAGCGCATGTGTTCCTAATGTTTTGTTCACTCAGCGTATATTTCAGCATGTCGTATATCCCTGGAAATAATCAGAATTCAAGTAAACATTACAGTTTTGAAAACATAGCTTGCACAAATAAAGTGGTCCCTTGGCAAAACTTACGCCAGGCACCTTGTGTACAGTATGGTATGTGCTTATCCACATATGGAGGGTTTTCTTCATCTATAGATGTCACAGTACTGAAAAAAGTGTCCAACTTTGAATGTGTGCACAATATGTAGAGGTTGTGATTCAAATGTGACTGTTATTGAGGTTTTCTAGTTTATTTATACATGTATGTCTGTTGACAGCGCTTTTCAATAAGCTTCATAGTGCATTGGGGTAGCTCACCCCACCTGCCACCACTGTGTACAGTAGCAGCACCAACCTGGGTGATACTCAGCATCCATTTAAAGCCAGAAACTCTCACCACACATCGGCTCTCACGGTGGAAGAGGTGAATGTCACAGGTAAGAAGTTCGATACATGGAGTACTAGTTTTGTTACTACAAAACGTATATTTTTAGATGATAGCTTATTTAGTCATAATTTCACCCAGTTGTTATCCCTCAAACAAAATAAGTTATTTCTCCATGACAGAAGACTCTTAGCAATGTTTGCTGTAATGTATTTTCTTCCTATACAGTCTATTTTTAATTGATATGCTTGAGTTTAGCATCACAATAGGCAAATTAAAGATTGTAACTGCTGGAGTCTGTCACTTGTGTTTCCTTAATTGCCACACCGAGTCCTGTATTAGGCTACTGATTTAGGATCCGCTTATAACACCTCAATCTTCGCTTGAACCATTGGTGATGCAACATGATCAGTGCTCTTCAAGACGGTTGAGCAAATACCTGAGAGGAGCAAGGGAAGTTTCCCCAACTAAAATGTAATAAATGCCTCAATCACAATTTATCTGACAGTTTACAAAAGTATACAGCACGAGTTGCTCTGATAAAGCAAGAGATCGTCCGTGCTCTTATGATCAACAGTGACATGAGAAAATGATGATAAACCAGGCGGCGATACAGCCCGACAGGATGCTCTCAATTGAGCATCAGTAAAAGTTTGTTCCTCACCACACTGTCTGTGTGGGTGGACCATTTCAGTTTGTCCGTGATGTGTACGCCGAGGAACTTAAAACGTTTCCACCTTCTCCACTGCTGTCTCGTCGATGTGGATAGGGGGGTGCTCCCTCTGCTGTTTCCTGAAGTCCACGATCATCTGCTTTGTTTTGTTGATGTTGAGTGAGAGGTTGTTTTCCTGACACCGCACTCCGAGTGCACTCACCTCCTCCCTATAGGGTGTCTCGCCGTTGCTGGTGATCAAGCCTACTACTGTTGTGTCGTCTGCAAACTTGATGATTCAGTTGGAGACGTATCCTTGTTGGGCCCCAGTGTTGAGGATCAGCGAAGTGGAGATGTTGTTTCCTACTGTCACCAGCTGGGGGCGGCCCATCAGGAAGTCCAGGAATCAATTGCACAGGGCGGGGTTGAGACCCAGAGCCTCAAGCTTAATGATGAGCTTGGAGGGCACTATGGTGTTGAACGCATTCTTACATAGGTATTCCACTTGTCCAGTAGGGATAGGGCAGTGTGCAGTGTGATAGCAATTGCATCATCTGTGGACCTATTCGGGCAGTAAGCAAATTGAAGTGGGTCTAGGGTGACAGGTAAGGTGGAGGTGATATGATCCCTGACTAGTCTCTCAAAGCACTTAATGATGATCGATGATAGTCATTTGGTTCAGTTATCTTTGCCTTCTTGGGTACAGGAAGAATGGTGGCCATCTTGAAGCATGTGGAGACAGCAGACTGGGATAGGGAGAGATTGAATATGTCCGTAAACACATCAGCACGGGTTACTCTGACAAAGCAAGAGATCGTCAGTTTTCTTATGATCAACAGTGACATGAGAAAATTATGTGGATAAATAAAATAAAAATGTAAAAGCCTCCTAAAAGTGCTTGGGTATTTTCTTCCCGTTAAGTTGCCCAACTTTAAGTTTAATAACATTGCATGGGTACATACTAGTAAAAGGAATATCTTTCTGCTAAGACATTCATTACTATGGAACGTAGATCCATTATCTCATACAGAGAGATCAGATGTCCACAATGCTTGCTCAATGCATGCAAAACAGTCATTGAGTTACGTTGACATGCACAATAATAATTCAATATTAAACTGATTATGACAGAAGGACGAGTATAGCATTAGTCATGTAAACACCTTACTCGGCTTATCTTATTCGGCGTTGGGTCATAATCGATGTAAGCATACACCAATTAAAGCACCTGTTTTTCTGAGTAACCTCTTGAATTATTTAGGACATGGAAACAGCTTAATCGGCATTCCAGTGGTGCATTTGATCTGCGCACGTGCCAGCCCCCTGGGTAGCGCAAGCTTCCCTCTTACCCACACAGCACACATCTCGCTGACGTCGGCCTGACAGCGGTACATTTGTATTCTTCAATGGGGTTTAACGGCGGCTCGCATCCAATGTTAATGGTGCATTACCGCCACCAACTGGACGAGGTATTGAATAATAAAAAAAACATTCTGGGAAAGGGGTAAAACGACATCATACTAAATAAAACAGGTAAAAAAGTATACTGTATCTCATCAGTGGTGATGAGATAAGAGACATTATATCAGACTCATTTGCCGTTGACTGTCATAGCCCCACATTAAAACTATGTGATGGTGAGTTAAGAAGACAATCAGAAATACTGTTAGATTGGAGGTCAATTGAAAAACATAGTCCCAAATAAAAAGTAAACATTTTCTGTTAATTACAGATGTTTTTTCACGTGGTTGGGGTCGCAATAATTTTTAGATATCAAAATGTGGTAGTTGGCCAAAAACGTTTGGGAACCCCTGGCCTAGACAGATCAAGTTTTTGGTGGTTGCAGCCCTCTTCCACAAATGTATGTTAATGTATTCATATATCCAAATACACCACATGTGTTTATGCAAATGATGCATATATAATTTTCTTTGTTTTAACACAAAATACAAAATAAAAACTGATACCATTAGAAAATATAATGTACGCGTGCATTATAAGAAAAAAAATTAATAACTGAATTCCCAACAAAATCCCTGAACTAAAGGCCGAGACAATAAGAAGACAGTGGCAGAATAAATTCAACTCACCTTTGTTAAATCACAAAACTGGATAGCAACCACTGTCCAGTGAAGTCCACAAAGCCTATTGCATGAACAGTTGTCGTGGCAATTTCCTGTATTACCAAATGAGGAAAGTTACAAACCACACACCAGTCAGAGTTATACTTAAACTTAATCTTTAATAATATGAGCTTTACCATAGCCCTGTGGCTTTCAAGAATTCACTATCTATAATGAATTGTTGAGAGTCCCAACATAATGGCAACTGAGATCTTTTATAGCAAAGATACACCTCTCTCAACTTACATGATGAACCACAGATCTTAGGAACTCTTCACAAAGGGCCTTTTACTTGAGAAAGGAGTATCCCTTAGCCAGATTGCATTCGCTATAAATTATCGCTCAGTTTGGTCTCTAAAACAAGGTTCTAATCTCATTCCTGGTACTTCATAGTATCAACACATTACCTCATCCAAGGCATAACTCAATTGTCAACTCTATCTACTCCCATCTCAAGTAAACCCCCTCTTGACCCCACTCCTGGACAAGCTCACTGAGGGGAGTGACTTGCGCACAGACATTGTGGAGCCAAGTAATTGGTTCCCCCTTAAACCATGTGAAGGGATGGCGTGATTAACAGATACATTCACATATGAAGACAATGTTCCATCCTGTCCTCTTCCCTTTCTGATATTCTGCATAGCACCAGGGACATGTAAAAGACAAGCCTGACCTCTCCCCTCTCTGGGCCCCAAGTGACTGACACTATAGTCCAAAGGGATACATTCTAATGACAAGTATCTCACATAAGCATATTATGTAAATAAAACATCTTATTTATCTATGTTACCCAACTAATTCTGATTAATCCGCCACACAGTAACAGATAGTTACACGACCTACAGCATGGTCAAGCAAGTTAATGTCTCCGACACTTTCAGACCACAGACAGTTACTGCAAGTCGTAAAGAAAACACTATTCCAGCACCATTTCAACGTCAATATTTCAACATCATGAAATCACCTCTGCTTAGTCTAATACAGTGACAACTAAAAGATACCAAAAACAATTTAGTCCAATCAACCTAATGTGAAGGATGGTTTTGTTCTCTTTTAACATAAATATATGCCTATTTGAAATAGGACATGTTAATCACAAAACATAGCGTGACTGCAGAAAAGCTGTTGTGAATCTAGGGTGTCGATTGTGCAAACCACAAGGTTGAGACAAGATGGAAAAATGCTGAATAACAAGAAGACAGGAACTGAGTAATGTGTAGGAAAAATGCTGAATAACAAGAAAACAGGAACCGAGGAATGTGTAGAAACCAACAAATCAGCTCAATCTTCACAAACAACATTCCGGACATTTGAATCCTGAGTGCTGTGTCTGGGCACCACCGATAGGCTAGCAAGTTTAAACCACGCTAAGCCTCTACTGTGACAGGCCAACTCTAAAGTTGGAACTACCACTGACACAGTATAAAAGAAGATGTCTGTACTATTTCAGTCAGTTCCCTGCTTTACCCTGCGTGGTGATACAGTGAACCCGTATATACGAAAATTGCATTTGCCATTCATTGTTTGCGTTAATTAAACATAATTAAAGAAAGTTAGCAGACCTTGCTTTTAATTTATCCTGACACCGGATTTGTTACACGCAGCGTTCACACTAAGCTAAATATGATGTGGCTATCCATGGTTCTGATTTCTATGTGTTTGTGCGCATTTGTGCAAGTAAAATATTTTTTGACTCACCCTACTTGTAGAGAAATGCCAATGCCATCCTCCTCTCTTTCATGTTGACAAAACGGTCTATTGCTCTGTCATACTGTACACACTTTTATTTTTGTTGTCTTTGGCTACCTGGCTAAAATGCTTGCTAGCTCGCCTAACGTTTTTATTTATTTTCTATTTAACTAGGCAAGTCATTGTATTTAAAGTTAGCTAGTTAACATTAGCCTTCTACATCTTCCATCCTCTCAGGCAAGGGGCACAACAATGTATGAATTAATGGTTGGATCAGAATCGGTGTTATAATTTTTGGCCAGTACGGAGACTTAAGTAAAACCGTAAGTCCAAATCCCTATCTCCATCCATGGCCAATTTAGGAAAGGGACAATTTTAGCTAGCTGGCTAACTAGCCACTGGAGGACAACAACACAACGAGATGCAGCATTTCAAGTTTTTCTGTAAATGACGTATGCTCTCCATGGGATTTGTTAGGAGTGATGCCAAATCCAAGCTGGCTACCCTTGACACCCTTTTTTTGGTGTGCCAAGACTACATTTGAGCATGCTCAATTTAGCCCAACTCTGATTTGCAATTTTTTAAAACTTTTTTTGTCAAGGGAGTGCAGATGTTTGCTGGCTTCCCTTGCCTTCAATGCTACGGAAGCAACAATGTCATACTCATTTGAATCAGACAGCATAGATGGCCTACATGTAGATAGATGGACTACACGTAGAGGGACAGAGGAGCACTATCTAGCTCGCTCGGATGCTTTCTTCTCTGAGATACATTCAGCCTCTTGTGAATTGAAGGAAAATGATGAAACACAGAGAGACGAAAGTTAATACATTTTTCTTTTAATTAATTTTCTTGTAAATTTTTGGGGGGAGCCTGCACTGAAAAAACAGGACACGGTGGGCTGTCAGATTTTACGAAAACATATTATGTGTGATTTACTCAAACATGTTTTGTTTCTCCTCTCAACACGATTTCATTGCTTGTAATCAATGCAACGTGAAGTAAAATCAGATCTGCTAGTTTGAATCATGTAGGGGGAGTGTGAACCAATAAGGTTAACTCATGACGAGTAATGAGGAACAATTCAAACCCCGCGAGAGAAGAATCTTCCAGAAAGAACGCTGGCGCGTTTAGAGGAGAAGACAGTACCTAGAATCTTGGTCATGGTAAGCATGGTGATTGATTTTATTCAACATTTGTCTGTGTGGTTGTAGTCAGAATTGTAATGTCACGTTCCTGACCTTATTTTTCCTTTGTTGAACTTTGTTTAGTTGGTCAGGACGTGAGCTGGGTGGGTAGTCTATGTTTTGTGTTTCTATGTTGGGGTTAATGTGTTGCCTGATATGGTTCTCAATTAGAGGCAGGTGTTTGACGTTTCCTCTGATTGAGAACCATATTAAGGTAGGGTGTTCTCACTGTTTGTTGGTGGGTGGTTGTCTTCCGTGTCTGAATGTTTACCACACGGGACTGTTTCGTTTGTCGTTCGTGTATGTAGTCTGTTCCTGTTCGTGCGTTCTTCGTTTATTGTAAGTTCTCAAGTCCAGGTCTGTCTACATCGTTTATTTGTTTTGTAGTTTGTTAAAGTGTTTTCGTGTTACGTCGTTACTTTAATAAATATCGTTATGTCAACACTTCACGCTGCGCTTTGGTCCAATCCCTACTCCTCCTCTTCAGACGAAGAGGAGGAGAACGACCGTTACATGTAAGCAGTAATGTTATTAGTGATTGCTCCATATCCTCATTTTGTGGTTGAGTCTGAAACATATTAGCATGGCAGCTAAAGGTAAATAACGATGTTGCTAGCTAGCTTCTATGAACAGTAAAACAGGACTAGGTCAAGATTAACATTTTGCAAAGAGGTAAAGTTAGTTGGCGAAACACCATGATATTTACCTATTGTTCAAGAACTTTGAATTTACCAAGCCAAGAACTAATTAAAGTTTGCTGAGGAGTGCACACCGCTTGAGCTAGCTAACTTGCTAGCTAACTAATGCTTTGGTGCTTGTGCACGACATAGTCTGCAATCACTTTGCAGCAGCATTGTGTGGCAATTCTTTTTCTTGTGATGTAAAAGTATACTTTTTTAAAGTTAATGTATTTGCATCAAAACAGACATATACATATACATATTTGAGATCTAATGATTATACACCTAATCCTATGAGATTTGTGCTTTCATGCATAGTTTAGCAGTTTGCCCATGGCTGCCTCCATGTTGTAAAACGTGGTGCAAAGGTGACATAGACTTATTGAAATGGGATGTGGAATTCATTTTAGCAGTTGAACAGTATTACTTTATATTATGGGTGTCCATTTATCAATACAGTTAAAATTATTAGACAAAAAAATCAACGTATGGATGCATGCATAAATCAATAGATAATTGAATCAAACATTTCATAATGAAAAAAAACGACATGTAATCAATTTTAGAATAAGGCTGTAATGTAACAAAATGTGGAAAAAGGGAAGGGGTCTGAATACTTTCCAAATGCATTGTATATTTTTTCAAGCCTTGTCTCATGCTAGCAAAATTCATGGAGTAGGCTAACTTGTTTCAAATTGGCTATCTTAAAGCCAAAAATCAAATAAAGGTGACAGCTGGGTTGTTACCCCGCTTAACCTTTTCCTTGTGGAAATGTACACATAATTTTGAGTTTATATAATAGTATATGCAATTTAGCAGGCAAATTTTGCCAAAGCCACCTACAGTCAAATGCGCATGCATTTGTACATATGGGTGGTCCCAGGAATACCCTGGCATTACAAGCACCATGCTCTACCACTTAGCTACAAATTAGTTAATTGAAAAGAAAGAGAACAACATTTTAGTCAAATGAATACTCTGCAAAGGCAGCATTGATCTCTTATCATTTTTAGTTAAAACTATACTAAATATGTCACCAAATAATTGATTAAAACACACTGTTTTGCAATGAAGGTGTACAGTAGTGTAATGGTTTGAAAAACTTTTGTATATATAGTGTAGTATCTGGACACCCCATGAAATTAGTAGATTTGTTTATTTCAGCCAAACCAGTTGCTGATAGGTGTATACAATCGAGCACACAGACATGCAATCTCCATTGACAAACATTGGCAGTAGAATGGCCTTGCTGAAGAGCTCAATGACTTTCAACGTGGCACAAAATGAGGTCAAAACAGAAATGGTTTGTCGAGATTGGTGTGGAAAACATGACTGACCTGCACAGAGCCCTGACCTCAACCCCATCGAACACCTTTGGGATGAATTGGAATGCTGACTGCGAGGCAGACCTAAATGCCCAATATCAGTGCCAACCTCACTAATGCTCTTGTGGCTGTATGGAAGCAAGTCCCCACAGCAATGTTCCAACATCTAGTGGAAAGCCTTCCCAGAAGAGTGGAGGCTGTTATTGCAGCAGAGGGGGGACCAACTCCATATTAATGCCCATGATTTTGAAATGAGATGTTCAACAAGCAGGTGTCCACATACCTTTGGTCATGTACTGTAGATGAAGTCACAAAAAATAGACGCCCCTTTATTTGTCAACAAGTCCCTGAAATGACATGGTTTGATTACTTTAGTACATTTCTGATTACTTCTGACTAATCATACTTCTCTCGGAGACCCTCATCCATGTGTACATACACTGCTGTAGGTAAAATCAGACCCAGAATCAGACATTTGACCACCATGTATCTTCATCTCTCTACTGGGCAGCAGTGCTGCTACATCAGTAACCCTCACCAACCCCAATACCTGTTCTGCAACACGGGGTGCTGCAGACTCTGTACCATTGCTCACATGTCTTGGTGTGGTGTCATTGTTCTTGGTTGATAACAGTTCATGAAGTTGATCAAGCAGGTGAAGCAAGCAGGACAAACCCTTGTCCTCCACCTTCAGCACCTTGTCACCCTTGATATAGTGCACGATGTAGTCAAAGATATCTGGTTTGTTGTACTCAGATATCTTTGGAATGTCTCTCTCGCTCTCTCCGTCTAGTGCCACTGCTAGTGTGTGCAGCTGGCTTCTGTTCAGTGATGTTAGATGTTTCTGGATGTCCCAGATGATATTGCGATGCGGCGCCTTCTTCACTGGATACCTGTTGTCTCACTCTGCTCTCTGATGACCCTCGAAGTCCTCCCTGTAGCCTCAGCTCTCTGGATGACTCTCACAGCCCTTTCTGCAGCACTGACGTACGTATCTCGGTGTTGTAGGATCAGCAACCAGCCAGATGGTGTTGCGATCCTGGACGAGCCTCCAAATGTTACTGGCTTCAGACTGAATCTGAAGGTTGCCTGTAGTGATAAAGAGAAAACGACACAAAAGTTATCGTCTTGACAGTTATGGCGCCATTCCTCAGAATAAAGAAAGTGCCAGAACTGTCAAGACGATAACTTTTGTGTTAGTTTTTCTTTATCACTACTGGTATGTAACAGCACGTTTAAACTTTCTAATAGTGAAATAACTTCATAACATGCTAGGTAACAAACCATTCAAGGGATTATCACATTTGGGAAAAGTTTGAAAAATAATTTTTGTGTAAAAGAACGAGATTGAGAATGAATGAGAGCGTATGTCAGCTTTATGCTAGCTGTGGTAAAAAAAAATACACATAGAGACTTTGGCTTTTTCTGAGTAAATGTACATAATTTCCTGGTAGTAATTAAATTATTTAATAAAGAATCAATTTATTTGAAGTGTCTGAGTTCGTTTTAGAAGTTATTGGTTTTGAGTAAAATTGTGCTCACAAGCTGGTAAAATGGCGGTGTGCACTATGCCTGTGTCAACTGACTTTAGTGCAGGCTGTGCGGGTGCAAGAGAGAGAGACAATTTCATCGTTGCACCATTGCTTTGAAGCTGAATGTAATGTTTATCCGTTTTATGCATGTGTAGCAATATTCAGACATGTCAGTTGTTTATCTTGATCTATAAGCGTTTCTATTGTGTGAATGAGGAAATATACTACAGGTAAAGTCCACTTATGTTGTGTAAATTAATGTGTGCACTTGTACATCAATTAAGGTTTTGTTGTCATTAATTACCAATCCAATAAAATTAACAAAACAAAATATTTGAAATTAGATAATTGAATAAGAAAATGTATATAGTGAATAAAGAAAGTGCCAGAACTGTCAAGACGATAACTTTTGTGTCCGTTTCTCTTTATCACTACAGGCCACCTTCAGATTTAGTCTGAGGCCGGTATCATTTAGCCTCAACAACACTCTGTAGGGTAACACAATGGTGTAGCCAGAGGACAGCTAACTTCTGTCCACCTCTGGGTACATTGACTTCAATAGAAAATCTAGGAGGCTCATGGTTCTCACCCCCTTCCATAGACTTACACAGTAATTATGACAACTTCTGGAGGGCGTCCTCCAACCTATCAGCGCTCTTGCAGCATGAACTGACAAGTTGTCCGCCCAATCAAAGGATCAGAGAATGAATGTAGTACTGAAAGCACCAGCTACAGTGTAACGTTCGTCTTCCTCCTCGTCTGAGGAGGAGCAAGGATCGGACCAAAGCGCAGCGTGGTTTGAATACATACTATCGTTTATTAAATGAAGACGAAAAAACACTTGAACAAACTACAAAACAATAAACGACGTGAACAGACCAGAACTTGAGAACATATAAAACATGAACGCACGAACAGGAACAAACGAAAGAAGGAAACAGTACCGTGTGGCGAACAAACACAGACACAGCAACAATCACCCACAAACAACCAGTGAAAACAGCCTACCTTAATATGGCTCCCAATCAGAGACAATGACAAACACCTGTCTCTGATTGAGAACCATATTAGGCCAAACGAACAAACCTAAACATAGAAACAAATAACATAGACTGCCCACCCCAACTCACGCCCTGACCATACTAAATAAATACAAAACAAGGGAGATAAGGTCAGGAACGTGACATACAGTTAGCTACATTAGCACTGCATGCATACAATGTGGTGAGTATATGACTCAAAGAGAAAGACAATCGTTGAACAGTTTTGAACAAATTCATTTCTTCAAAAAATGAATTCCTTCAAAAATGAAGGAGAAGCAAAAGAGAGAGATATTCTGTCATTTCCCCCCCACCCCACTTTCACTTACTTGGCTAGCAAATGCAGCTCGCTAGTTTAGTCTACTCAAACACCTGGTTCAAACAGAGGGATGTTAGCTAGCTGGCTATGACTATCCAACACAACACTGGAACTCTTCTAAGTCAAGGGAAGCTTTTGGATTTACAAATGTATTGTGTAAAGTGTGTAACTGCTAAAGTGTAACTGCTAAACTACTTACTGACTGTCCACTGTAATGCATGATTGTAGCGGGTTTACTAACGTGTTAGTTTTATTAGCAATGTTGACTATAACGTTACTTTAGCTAATATAGTGACAATGATGAAGGCTGAGTGTAGCGGTTATGATTTGGTTTGGCATGGAATGTTCTTTTTGCCTGGTCACATGAAACTGATGTGTTGTGCATTGAACTCCACAAGCGAAGGGAAAAGGTGAGAGAAGGAGAGTGCGTACATGTGAGAAGGAATACAATGTGGCTGCTATGAAAGTGAACTGTGTTCACATGTGATCAGGGGTGTATCTTAAAGGGAAGTAAACAGGACGAAACAGGGATGAACTTACCTTAATTGCACCCTAGATCAGCTAGATGCAGGTAAGAGCATGCAAGACGGTATTGAATATGTCACTGTCTGTCCATGAGTCACTGTCTGTCACCTAAAAATATTATCTTGACCTGTGTACACCTACATTGTAAACTTTCATTCATAGGCTAGGTTGTAGCAACCTTATGATTGGTATAGGGCAAATTTGAGGATCATGTAGTAGCCTAAAACTATCAATGTTACATTGAGCTGGGTGAATAGAATATGAATGACAGTATTCCAAAATGCTGTAATAGAAATAAGGCCTCCAGCCGGTTTCCCAGTTTCCCATGCATTGTCAATAGGGTTTGTAAACCAACCCGGATGTACTATAATTCTGGCCACATGTTGGCTCAGTGGCGCCTCTCCATGCAGGACGTGGGAGGGGCGCACACTGCATCCCGGCCACTGAGCTGGCAAGCTAAAGTTAGTTAGTTAGTCACAGAAATGTTCGTTCAGCCTGTTAATTATTTCAGTCCGATTTGACTTATCTGAAGAAGTCAGCATGGCGTAACATTGTTGCTGGATAGATACTTCCATAGCTAACATGCTGGCGCTGCTAGCTAGCTAATGCTAAACTAAATAACCATTTGGCGAAGTAGGCTATGATTCAACAATAAATTAACAGGCACCGCATTTATTATATGCAACGCAGGACAAGCTAGATAAACTAGTAATATCATCAACCATGTGTAGTTAATTAACTAGTGATTATGTTAAGATTGATTGTTTTTATAAGATATGTTTAATGCTAGCTAGCACCTTACCTTGGCTCCTTGCTGCACTCGAAAAACAGGTGGGCAGCCTGCCACGCAGTCTCCTCGTGGAGTGCAATGTAATCGGCCGTGATCGGTATCCAAAAATGCCGATTACCGATTGTTATGAAAACTTGAAATCGGCCCTAATTAATTGGTCATTCCGATTAATCGGTTGACCTCTAGTCTCAACTGCTAAATGCTCAACTATGAAGAGCCAACTGGCATTTGCTCCTGAGGTGCTGAACTATTGCACCCTCTGTAAACCTCTATTATTTGACACTGCTTGTCATCTATGAATACTCTTAGAATAATCTGGCTAAATGGCTGTACTCTCCACCAGCACAGCCAAAAGAGGACTGGCCAGAGCCTGGCTCCTCTATGTTTCTTCCTAGGTTCCTGCCTTTCTAGGGAGTTTTTCCTAGCCACTGTGCTTCTACGTCTGCATTGTTTGCTCTTTGGGGGTTTTAGGCAGGGTATCTATATGAACTACTGATGTAAAAAGGGCTTCATAAAATACATTTGATAGATTGCTTGTACATCCCATCTATTCATGTCAGTAACTAAATCTAAATATGACATTGAGTTGTCTTCCATTTCCTCAATAGGAAGTTGTACCTTAGCCAACACTTTTTCCTGGTCTTTCCTGCTGGGGACAGGGGGCTTCAGGTGTGGGAATGACAACAGGCTTTTAAACAAAATATCTATCTAGCTTGTATGATTGCATGTTAAACAACTTAACAGACGATTGCAAAGTTTTAAAGCAAAGTTGACTTCCCAGTAAGCTGCTCTCTCAGGAACTAGAATGAGGCATCCAGATATGAGGTTAGCCTCTAACGAGCCTCAACCCCGGATCCGGGATCACCCCCCACCCCCCCCCCACACTGATTAGCATCGCTAGCATAGCGTCACAATTAAATAGTAGCATCTAAATATCATTAAATCACAAGTCCAAGACACCTAATGAAAGATACAGATCTTGTGAATAAAGCCACCATTTCAGATTTTTAAAATGTTTTACAGGGAAGACACAATATGTAAATCTATTAGCTAAACACGTTAGCAAAAGACACCATTTTTCTTTGTCCACCATTTTTTCTCAACACCAGTAGCTATCACCAATTCGGCTAAACTAAGATATTGATAGCCACTAACCAAGAAAAAACCTCATCAGATGACAGTCTGATAACATATTTATGGTATAGGATAGGTTTTGTTAGAAAAATGTGCATATTTCAGGTATAAATCATAGTTTGCCATTGCAGCCACCATCACAAATCTCACCAAAGCGACTAGAATTACTACAGAGAGCAACTTGTATTACCAATTTACTCATCATAAAACATTTCTTAAAAATACACAGCACATAGCAATGGAAAGACACAGATCTTGTGAATTCAGACAACATTTCAGATTTTCTAAGTGTTTTACAGCGAAAACACAATAAATCGTTATATTAGCATACCACATATGCAAACGTTACCCCAGCATGAATTCAAGCCAAAGAGAGCGATATCGTATGCATCTAGCCAAAATATATTAATTTTTTCACTAACCTTCTCAGAATTCTTCCGATGACACTCCTGTAACATCATATTACAACATACATATAGAGTTTGTTCGAAAATGTGCATATTTAGCCATAAAAAACCGTGGTTATACAATGAAAATAGTAGCAAAACAAGCCTGGAAATGTCGGTCGCCATCTTTGAGTGATCTAGTTTAATCAAAAGCTAATCATATACTTGACTAAAAAATACAGGGTTGACAGGAATCGAAAGACAAATTAGTTCTTAATGCAATCGCTGATTTACATTTTTTAAATTATCCTTACTTTTCAATACAGGTTGCGCCAAGCGAAGCTATACAAAACAAAATGGCGGCATAAGCGTTTAACATTTTTCGACAGAAACACGATTTATCATCATAAATTGTTCTTACTGTGAGCTGTTCTTCCATCAGAATCTTGGGCAAAGAATCCTTTCTTGGGTCTAATCGTCTTTTGGTCGAAAGCTGTCCTCTTGCCATGTGGAAATGCCCACTAACGTTCGGCATGAACTGGAAACGTGCCCAGCGGTTCAAAGTGTCTCAGAAATAAATGCCTCAAAATCGCACTAAACGGATATAAATTGCTATAAAACGGTTTAAATTAACTACCTTATGATGTTTTTAACACCTCTAACGAGTAAAAACATGACCGGAGAAATATTACTGGCTAAACTAAAACTTGGAAGAAGGCGAGTCCGATGTCCTTCGCGCGCAAGGCGCAGGCAGCAAAGGGAAGCTACTTCCGGTCTTTGGCCTTTTATACAGCCCCTGATTGCGCAATCGACTCCATTCAAAGCGTCATCACGCACTGACATCCAGGGGAAGACGTAAGAAGTGTCTGTTTCTTCATAGCATTTACACGGACCTTTAAACTGACTCCAGATCAGTGGCCAAGATGTTTGAAATCTGACTCCCTATAATGAAAAGTGCTGTAGATTGAGTTCTGTTTCACTCAGAGACAAAATTCCAACGGCTATAGAAACTAGAGAGTGTTTTCTATCCAATAATAATAATAATATGCATATTGTACGAGCAAGAATTGAGTAGGAAGCCGTTTAATCTGTAGAGGAAATTATGCTAATGTGAAACAGCACCCCCTATAGTGGCAAGAAGTTTTAACAAGCGCATTCGCGAAAAAAGCACTGTCGTTGCACCAATGTGTACCTAACCATAAACATCAACGCCTTTCTTAAAATCAATACACAAGTATATATTTTTAAACCTGCATATTTAGTTAATATTGCCTGCTAACATGAATTTCTTCTAACTAGTGAAATTGTGTCACTTCTCTTGCGTTCTGTGCAACAGAGTCAGGCTATATGCAGCAGTTTGGGCCGTGAACTGTGTGAAGACCAACTTCGCCGAACGGGGGATGACTAAACAAAAGTGCATTTGCGAAAAAAGCACAATCGTTGCACGAATGTACCTAACCATAAACATCAAGGGGGCGGCAGGGTAGCCTAGTGGTTAGAGCATTGGGCTAGCAACCGAAAGGTTGCAAGTTCAAATCCCCGAGCTGACAAGGTACAAATCTGTCGTTCTGCCCCTGAACAAGGCAGTTAACCCACTGTTCCTAGGCCGTCATTGAAAATAAGAGTTTGTTCTTAACTGACTTGCCTAGTTAAATAAAAATAAAGAAAGGTTAAATGTAAGTCGCTCTGGATAAGAGCGTCTGCTAAATGACTTAAATGTAAATGTAATCAATGCCTTTCTTAAAATCCATCCACAGAGGTAAATTTTTTTTTAAACCTGCATATTTAGTTAAAAGAAATCCAGATTAGCAGGCAATATTAAACTAGGAAAATTGTGTCACTTCTCTTGCGTTAAATGCACGCAGAGTCAGGGTATATGCAACAGTTTGGGCCGCTTGGCTCGTTGCGAACTAATTTGCCTGAATTTTACGTAGTTATGACATAACATTGAAGGTTGTGCAATGTAACAAGAATATTTAGACTTATGGATGCCACCCGTTAGATAAAATACGGAAGGGTTCCGTATTTCACTGAAAGAATAAACGTTTTGTTTTCGAAATAATAGTTTCCGGATTTGACCATATTAATGACATAAGGCTCATATTTCTGTGTGTTATTATGTTATAATTAAGTCTATAATTTGATATTTGATAGAGCAGTCCGACTGAGCAGTGGTAGGCAGCAGCAGGCTCGTAAGCATTTATTCAAACAGCACTTTCGTGCGTTTGCCAGCAGCTCTTCCATGTGCTTCAAGCATTGAGCTGTTTATGACTTCAAGCCTAGCAACTCCCGAGATTAGTCTGGTGTAACCGATGTGAAATGGCTAGCTAGTTAGCGGGGTGCGCGTTAATAGCGTTTCAATCGTTGATGTAACTCGCTCTGAGACCTTGAAGTAGTTGTTCCCCTTGCACTGCAAGGGCCGAGGCTTTTGTGGAGCGATGGGTAACAATGCTTCGAGGGTGGCTGTTGTCGATGTGTTCCTGGTTCGAGCCCAGGTGGGGGCGTGGAGAGGAACGGAAGCTATACTGTTACACTGGCAAAACTAAAGTGCCTATAAGAACATCCAATAGTCAAAGGTATATGAAAACAAATGGTATAGAGAGAAATAGTCCTATAATAACTACAACCTAAAACTTCCTACCTGGGAATATTGAAGACTCATGTTAAAAGAAACCACCAGCTTTCATATGTTCTCATGTTCTGAGCAAGGAACTTAAACGTTAGCTTTTTTACATGGCACATATTGCAATTTTACTTTCTTCTCTTTTGCATTATTTAAACCAAATTGAACGTGTTTCATTATTTATTTGAGGCTAAATTGATTTTATTGATGTATTCTATTAAGTAAAAATAAAAGTGTTCATTCAGCATTGTTTTAATTGTCATTATTACAAATAAATAAATTGGCTGATTAATCGGTATCAGCTTTTTTTGGTCCTCCAATAACCGGTATCGGTATAGGCCTTGAAAAATCATAATCGGTCGACCTCTAGTTGAGACAGTAGGTCTGGTAGAGAGAGACAGGATCAAACAGCAGGTCTGGGACAAGTTAGTACCTCCGGTGAGCCTTGAGCAGGTCAGGGTTCCATAGCTGCAGACAGAAACAGCAGAGACTGGATCAGCAGCACGACTAGGTGGATTGGAGACAGGGACAGCCAGGAGTCATCAGGCCAGGTAGTCCTGAGGCATGGTCCTAGAACTCATGTCCTGCATCCTTTATTTAACTTGTGTAGACTAAGCCCTAGAGGTTTGCAACTTCACACGATTTTGCCTACTTGTCAATCCAGATCTGAATTTTTATATCCTTTTTACTGTACACAAGCTAATCACTGAATGGCTTACTACAAGGTTGTGGTCAGCTCGACACGTCTAAGTCATCATAACACAGAACACACACACACATCAGATTGCAAGGGCAAGTAGAATGAGCAGTTGGGAAAAGGAAGTCTGCTGCGTGGGTTGCCAGATACACACCCACACACACATACAAACTTAATTCATTTGTTATATTGTATTTATTTTGGATCCCCATTAGCTGCTGCCAAGACTGCAGTTACTCTTCTTCGGGTTCATCAAAATTGAGGCAGTTATACAATTTTAAAAGCATTACAATACATTCACAACATATTAGGGATGTTCCCTCAGGCCACTACTCTACTACCACATATCTGCATCACAAAATCCTTGTGTGCGTGCGTGTGTTATCTTATGTACGCATGTGTCTCTTCACAGTCCCCACTGTTCCATAAGGTGTATTTCTATCTGTTTTTTTTAATCAAATTTTACTGCTTGCATGAGTTACTTGATGTGGAATAGAGTTCCACGTAGTCATGGCTCTATGTACTACTGTGCGCCTCCCATAGTCTGTTCTGTTTAGGTTAGTGTGTAGTCAAGGCTTTGTCATTAAAATTATATTGTGCCCATTTTTCAGATCTACCAACCTGCTCGGTGGGTGACAGGTAACCGTCTTTCCACCAAGCTGTTCCAAGCTGTTCTACCAAGCTGTTCCAGGAGCTTCCAGAGGCTTGTAGACCTGAAGCAGTGTGATGTGGTCCAGGTAATTATCAAACACACGTATACTCACTCACTCAATCACTCACTCTGTTTTGTTGTATAATTATTTCATATTAAGAAAATTGATCCTCTCTTAGATCTGACGCCCCTATTAGCTCAACCACAGGCTTCACAGCCGCAGTTGTCTGCATCTGCTACACTGGGCACGACAGGTGATACAGGGTAATTATCACATGCATGTATACACACATGCAAACTCTCCCTCACTTGGGGATCTATTCAATCACGTCCACTTTAGCCGACATCCACATAGCGGTTGTTTTGGCGGTGTCTGAGTTGGAACTGTGTTAGAGCTGTCAAATTCATAAGCGTCTCCTGGCATTATACCTAAAGCGGACATTGCCATTGGCTGCACGGAGTCGCATTAACAGAAATCTCATGCAGCCCTGTTTACAAGTTAGAACACTGCAATTTGAGATGTAATCTACACCTCAATTAGGCTGATAGAAATCCTCATTATTTAGTTTAATGATTTTCAATTTGAGCAGCATTATTTCTAAATACAAGATGGCGCCGACAAAGATGGTTGCCTCGATGGTTGCCTCGGTCCTTAGGAAACTATGCAGTTATTTGTTTTTTTATGTATTATTTTATGTATTATTTCTTACATTGTTAGCCCAGGAAATCTCAAGTGTTATTACATACAGCCGGGAAGAACTATTGCATATAAAAGCTTTGACAACTTAACAACATTACGACCAGGAATACGTCTTTCCCGAAGTGGATCCTTTGTTCGGACCAGCTGGCTGGTTGGTGTGTTTACGGACTAATTCAATCAATCCCTATCCCAGTCTGTTGTCCCCACATGCTTCAAGATGGCCACCATTGTTCCTGTTCCCAAGAAATTTAAGGTAACTGAACTAAATTACTATCGCCCCGTTGCACTCACTTCTGTCATCCCGAAGTGCTTTGAGAGACTTGTCAAGGAGCATATCACCTCCACCCTACCTGATACCCTAGACCCACTCCAATTTGCTTACCGCCCCAATAGGTCCACTGACGATGCAATCGCCATCACACTGCACACTGCCCTATCCCATCTGGACAAGAGGAATACCTTTGTAAGTATACTGTTAATTGACTACAGCTCAGCATTTAATACCATAGTACCCTCCAAACTCGTCATTTAGCTCAGACCATGGGTGTCGACCCCGCCCTGTGCAACTGGGTCCTGGTCTTTCTGACGGGCCGCCCCCAGGTGGTGAAGGTAGGAAACAACATCTCCACAGCGCTGATCCTGGGGCCCCACAAGGGTGCGTTCTTATCCCTCTCCTGTACTCCCTGTTCACCCATGATTGCGTGGCCGTGCACGCTTCCTACTCAATCATCAAGTTTGCAGACGACAATACAGTGGTAGGCTTGATTACCAACAACAACGAGACGGCCTACAGGGAGGAGGTGAGGCCCCTCAGAATGTGGTGTCAGGAAAACAACCTCTCACTCAACGTCAACAAAACAAAGGAGATGATCGTGGACTTCAGGAAACAGCAGAGGGAGCACCCCCCCATCCACATCGATGGGACAGCAGTGGAGAAGGTGGAACGTTTTAATTTCCTTTGCGTACACATCACGGACAAACTGAAAGGGTCCACCCACACAGACAGTGTGGTGAAGAAGACGCAACAGCACACAATCGAGAGCATCCTGTTAGGCTGTATCTCCGCCTGGTACGGCAACTGCACCGCCCTCAACCGCAAGGCTCTCCAGAGGGCGGTGCGGTCTGCACAACGCATCACCGGGGGCAAACTACCTGCCCTACAGGAGACCTACAGCACCCGATGTCACAGGAAGGCCAAAAAGATCATCAAGGACATCAACCACCCGAGCCACTGCCTGTTCACCCCGCTATCATCCAGAAGGCGAGGTCAGTACAGGTGCATCAAAGCTGGGACCGAGAGACTGAAAAACAGCTTCTATCTCAAGGCCATCGGACTGTTAAACAGCCATCACCAACATAGAGAGGCTGCTGTCAACATACAGACTCAAAGCTCTGACCACTTTAAAAAATGGACTTAATAAAGGTATCACTAGTCACCTTAAATATCGCCACTTTAATAACGTTTACATATCCTACATTACTCATCTCATATGTATATACTGTTCTATACCATCTACTGCATCTTGCCTATGCCTATCATTAGTCACTTTAAATAACGCCACTTTAATAGTGTTTACATATCCTACGTCGCTCATCTCATATGTATATACTGCTCTATACCATCTACAGCATCTTGCCTATGTCGCACGGCCATCGCTCATCCATGTATGTATATGTACATATTCTTATTCATCCCTTACATTTATGTGCATATGCTCACTCACACCAACAGATGTACACACAGACATGTTGTGGAGCTGAAAACTTAGTCACTTTGTGCATTTCTCTTTCAGATCTGCCATGCACTCCACCACTGCCTGACAGCCTCACCCAGAAGTGCGTACACTGGGCCTATCAAGACTGACAAAGCAGAGATGGGTGGCTGACGAGGAAAAATAAAACAACATGCGCTCACACACATTATCCACAATGTAAATAAGTTGTAATTACTTGTTTATTTAATGTTTGCTCCATTTTATTTTACGATTGGAGATATCTACTCCTTCATATCCATTCTCAATATCTACATAATTACTCTAAATATCTATCAAATCCAAGTGTGATTGATAATATTGTAAAAGACAATGGCTTAATGTGTACAGTTCGAGGAAATTCTGTGTACTTTTTTCTGAGTTGAAATACAAGTCTCCCTCTCACACACATATTAGACCCAATGTAAATCAATTGTAATAACTTGTTTATTTTATTTGAGGAAAATATCTGCAATAAAGTACATTCACAGTTAAAGCAATGTCTGTCACACCCTGGCCTCTGTTGTATTGATTTTCTTTATTAGTTTAGTTAGGTCAGGGTGTGACATGGGATGTTTGTGTGTTTTGTCTAGTTTAGGGTGTGTGTATTGTTTAGGGGGTTGTGTATAGTGTATGGGGTTGTGTTCAGAATAGAGGTTTAGGAAAGTCTATGGTTGCCTGGTTTGGTTCTCAATCAGAGACAGCTGTTTATTGTTGTCTCTGATTGGGAGCCATATTTAAGGCAGCCATAGGCTTTAGGTGATTGTGGGTAATTGTCTATGTCTAAACGTTAGTAGCTTGTGTGTGCACTTTCGTTTTGTAGCTTCACAGTCTTTTGTTAGTTTGTAAAGTGTTTCGTGTTCATCTTCTTCGTATAATAAAAAGAGGATGTATTTATATCACGCTGCGCCTTGGTCCACTCTTCCTCATCAAGACGATCGTGACAATGTCTTTGGTTTATTGGATATTTCTCTGAATGCAATGTGTGACCAGAAGGAAGTTGGCAGACCTGCAACCCTTGGACTGTGTGTAGGAAAAATAGAGGGAGGGAGAGGGAGGAAGGGAGTGCAGTTTAATTAAAGGTTTATCATTAATAACTGACACAATTCTATAATAAATACATATTATAATAATAATAGAGTGACCAATAGTTACTGTATTGTGATTGTTTAGTGTTTTATTTACTCAATCAAGTAGTGCCACAAGGAGGGATAGAACCGTATCTTAAAAGCAGAAGATAAGGTCACCAAAATGTCCATTACAGCTATTCACGACTGGCCCCCGCGGAAGAGCAGAGTACTGTGAGCCAAAAGGTTGAGAGTTCAAATCCCCGGTGAGGATATGTTGAATGATAATTACTGTATAAATGAACGTGCACAATGTAATGATGTGTCAAACATCCACATTGAAAATACTGTATGAGTATCTCTTTTTATTTTTTACATTCATTTAACTAGGCAAGTCAGTTCAGAACAAATTTTTAGTTAAAATGACGGCCTACCCTGGTAAAACCCTCCCCTAACCCGGACGACGCTGGGAAAATTGTGCGCCGCCCTATGGGACTCCTGATCACGGCCGGTTGTGATACAGCCCGGAATCGAACCAGGGTCTGATCTCTAACCTTACCAACAGACAAAGAGCTATGAATGGATCAGTGGTTTATCAACCAGGGCCTGGCTTGGCAACAGTAACAAGACACAATGTATAATGATTTGTTTTTTGGGGGGAGGCACATAAATGTTCTTGCAACATTCCCATGAAATATGTCTAGAACATACAGTACCGGTCAAAAGTTTTAGAACACCTATTCATTCAAGGGTTTTTCTTTATTTTTACTATTTTCTACATTGTAGAAAAATAGTGAAGACATCCAAATGATGAAATAACACATATGGAATCATGTGTAAAACAAATCAAAATAGACTTAATATTTGAGATTCTTCAAATAGCCACCCTTTGCCTTGATGACAGCTTCTTGGAAACATTCCTTACACATCACGGGAACATTCCTATGAAAATGTTAGTTAATTTCCTAAACGAGATTCTTCAGGGAATGTTCTTTAGAGTTGTGGCAACGTTTGTTGTTTCGCTGAGTGTAGCTTTTCAGAGCTGTCTTTTTCAGCTGGTTTACAAGGTGCTATGGCACCGATACCTATGACTGGTGGGTTTGATAAGCTTCATGGTAGCGTTTTTTCCCTGAGTCCATTTTTGATGCGTAGGGTCCAGCACTGGGTGCCAGCCGGTTACCAGTACTCGTCTTGCTGCCTAAACCGAGTGAGTCTCGTTGTGACAGAAGTACCCCAAAGTGGCATTGCCAATTGGATTGCCGGAGCCCCCGAATCCAGAGTAGACCGGGCTTCAGGCAAACCTCGGTACATAAACACAATTGTGAGTACCCACAATGTTCAAGGGTGTCAGAAGTGTTGCGTCTCCCACATGTGGGTTCAATGAAAAGTATCCCTTCTCCAGATTCAGACACATGGTGGTCGAGAGTGGTGGAAAGGGAAAAATAACCAATCTCTCCCAGTCCACAAGGTGGCGTCCCACCCCTTCAGATGGCACTTAACGGGATGCTGCTGTCTGCTCCAACCAATGGCGTGCATGCGCGGTGTTGCTCTGCATCATGCAAACAGTTATGTCTGGGTACAGGCTCCAATTTCTTGCTCTTTCCCTGCGCTTTTGTGGCGTCGTCACTTTGACTGTTCCCGAGGCCTCAGTGCCTGTTTTGAGGGAGGGAATATCCTCCCGTCTCCAGACGCCAGCAATCCGAGTGGTTTCTATGTCAGATCCAGGACGGCAGGTACAGCCAGTATTTCCTGGTTCCGAAAAGTGGTCTGGACTTTCTCCCCCTTCTAGACTTGTGTCTTCAGCAAGCACCTCAGAGTCTATTAATTCAGAATGCTCATGAGCCACCACCAGCTATTACAATTGACTGGCTGGAGGCAAAACGTTTTACACACATATTGCACATGCTGGTGTCCCGAACCAGAAAAATTGTTGTCTTCCGTTTCGGGGTCTCAAGTGAGACTCACTCGCAAATCACGTTTTTCTATCCCTACACGGGGTGTCCAGGTTCTGGCTCTGATTAGATCAATTTTGGCTGTGTCACGCAGTGCGTTTCCACCAGTGCCTACGCCTACTGGGGATGATAGCTTCTGTGATAGAAGCCGCTCCCCTGGGGCTATTGTTGTTGCGGCCTTTTCAGTGCTAGGTGCTAGTTGCTCACCTAGATGCATCTCCCAGCCTAACCGGTTGCTTCAGGTATCTCAGTCGGGGCTACGGGCCAGGGTGGTGGACCCCTTGTTATTGTCAGGGGACTCCAATCTGTTCAGTTTTACTCTGCAGGGTGTTCACGACAGATGCTTCCCCCAGAGGGTGGTGGGGGGGTTATGGACAGCGGTGTGGAGCCTGGAGTTCCTGACGGTCTATCTGTCACTCAGGTGCTTCCTCCCACCTTTGTTTGGCTGGCTTGTGCTGGGCAATATTTACGGCGGTGGTGGCATACATCAACAGAAGGTGAGGGACTCAGTCTCTCTCCCTTCTAAACTTGGTGATACCCATTGCTGTGGAGCAGTGCGCACATACTCTCGCTTTGGGTGACGCATGTACGTGGTTGCCTCAACTCGGGTGCAGATCTTCTATCCAGGGGTGCTCTCTCTTAGGAGTGGTGGCCACACCCCTAGGTGGTCTCCCAGATGGGAAATGTTCGGCATGGCCGACGTAGACCTTTACGAGTCACGAGGAAGCACGCTTTATCCTCTGTTTCTCTCGCTGAGGGACCGGAGTGCTCTGTTGGGAACAGATGCACTGATTTATATGGATTTGACGTTTGAAAAACATACAGTGCATTTGGAAAGTATTCAGACCCCTTGACTCTTTCCACCTTATTTACATTACAGCCTTATTCTAAAATAATATTTGCACATTTATAAAAAATAAAAAGAAACATATATATATTTATATATATATACAGTTGAAGTCGGAAGTTTACATACACCTCATCCAAATACAATTAAACTCGATTTTTCACAATTCCTGACATTTAATCCTAGTAAAGATTCCCTGTCTTAGGTCAGTTAGGATCACCACTTTATTTTAAGAATGTGAAATGTCAGAATAATAGTAGAGAGAATGATTTATTTCAGCTTTTATTTCTTTCATCACATTCTCAGTGGGTCAGAATTTTACATACACTCAATTAGTATTTGGTAGCATTGCCTTTAAATTGTTTAACTTGGGTCAAACGTTTCGAGTAGCCTTCCACAAGCTTCCCACAATAAGTTGGGGGAATTTTGGCCCAATCCCCCTGACAGAGCTGGTGTAACTGAATCAGGTTTGTAGACCTCCTTGCTCGCACACGCTTTTTCAGTTCTCCACACACATTTTCTATGGGCTGGAGGTCAGGGCTTTGTGATGGCCACTCCAATACCTTGAATTTGTTGTCCTTATTAAGCTATTTTGCCACAACTTTGGAAGTATGCTTGGGGTCATTGTCCATTTGGAAGACCCATTTGTGACCAAGCTTTAACTTCCTGACTGATGTCTTGAGATGTTGCTTCAATATATCCATATAATTTTCCTACTTCATGATGCCATCTATTTTGTATAGTGAACCAGTTCCTCCTGCAGCAAAGCACCCCCACAACATGATGCTGCCATCCCCGTGCTTCATGGTTGGGATGGTGTTCCTCGGCTTGCAAGCGTCCCCCTTTTTCCTCCAAACATAATGATGGTCATTATGGCCAAACAGTTCTATTTTTGTTTCATCAGACCAGAGGACATTTCTCCAAAAAGTATGATCTTTGTCCTCATGTGCAGTTGCAAACCGTAGTCTGGCTTTTTTATGGCGGTTTTTGAGCAGTGGCTTCTTCCTTCCTGAGCGGCCTTTCAGGTTGTGTCGATATAGGACTCAATTTACTATGGATATAGATACTTTTGTACCTGTTTCCTCCAGCATCTTCACAAGGTCCTTTGCTGTTGTTCTGGGATTGATTTGCACTTTTCGCACCAAAGTACGTTCATCTCTAGGAGACAGAAGGTGTCTCCTTCCTGAGCGGTATGACGGCTGCGTGGTCCCATGGTGTTTATACTTGCATACTATTGTTTGTACAGATGAACGTGGTACCTTCAGGTGTTTGGAAATTGCTCCCAAGGATGAACCAGACTTGTGGAGGTCTACCATTTCTTTCTGAGGTCTTGGCTGATTTCTTTTGATTTTCCCATGATGTCAAGCAAAGAGACACTGAGTTTGAAGATAGGCCTTGAAATACATCCACAGATACACCTTCAATTGACTCAAATGATGTCAATTAGCCTTTCAGAAGCTTCTAAAGCCATGACATCATTTTCTGGAATCTTCCAAGCTGTTTAAAGGCACAATCAACTTGGTGTATCTAAACTTCTGACCCACTGGAATTGTGATACAGTGATAAGTTAAATAATCTGTCTGTAAACAATTGTTGTAAAAATGTATTGTGTCATGCACAAAGTAGATTTCCTAACCGACTTGCCAAATCTATAGTTTGTTAACAAGACATTTGTGGAGTGGTTGAAAAATGAGTTTTAATGACGCCAACCTAAGTGTATGTAAACTTCTGACTTCAACTGTATATACCTTATTTACATAACTATTCAGACCCTTTGCTATGAGACTCGAAATTGAGCTCAGGTCCATCCTGTTTACATTAATCACCTTTGAGATGTTTTCTAGAACTGGATTGGAGTCCACCTGTGGTATATTCAATTGATTGGACAAGATTTGGAAATGCACACACCTGTCTATATAAGGTCCCACAGTTGACAGTGCATGTAAGAGCAAAAACCAAGCCATGCGGTCGGCGAAATTGTCCATAGAGCTCCGAGACAGGATTGTGTTGAGGCACCGATCTGGGGAAGAGTACCAAAACACCTCTGCAACATTGAAGGTCCCCAAGAAACACAGTGGCCTCCATCATTCTTTAATGGAAGAAGTTTGGAACCACCAAGACTCATCTTAGAGTTAGCTGCTCGGCCATACTTAGCAATTGGGGGAGAAGGGCCTTGGTCAGCGAGGTGAGCAAGAACACAATGGTCACTCTGACAGAGCTCCAGAGTTCCTCTGTAGAGATGGGAGAACCTTCCAGAAGGAAAGCCATCTCTGCAGCACCCCACCAATCAGGCCTTTATGGTAGAGTGGCCAGATGGAAGCCACTCGTCAGTAAAAGGCATATGACACCCCACTTGAAGTTTTCCAAAAGGCACCTAAAGGACTGTCAGACCTTGAGAATCAAGATTCTCTGGTCTGATGAAACCAAGATTGAACTTTTTGCTCTGAATGCCAAGCGTCACGTCTGGAGGAAACCTGGCACCATCCTTACTGTGAAGCATGGTGGTGGCAGCATCATGCTGTGGGGATGTTTTTCAGTGGCAGAGACTGGGAGATTAGTAGGGATCGAGGGAAAGATGAACGGAGCAAAGTACAGAGAGATCCTTGATGAAAACCTGCTCCAGAGCACTCAAGACCTCAGACTGGGGTGAAGGTTCAGCTTCCAACAGGACAACAACCCTAAACACACACCCAAGACAACACAGTAGTGGCTTCGGTACAAGTGTCTAAATGTCCTTGAGTGGCCCAGCCAGAGCCCGGACTTGAACCCAATCAAACATCTCTGGAGAGACCTGAAAATAGCTGTGCAGTGACGCTCCCCTTACAACCTGACAGAGCTTGTGAGGATCTGCAGGGAAGAATGGAAGAAACTCTCCAAATACAGGTGTGCCAAGCTTGAAGCGTCATACCCAAGAAGACTCGAGGCTGTAAACGCTGACATAGGTGCTTCAACAAAGTACTGAGTAAAGGGTCTGAATACTTATGAAAATGTTATATATATATTTTTTTTATATATAAATTTGCCCAAAAATATACAAACCAGTTTTTTCTTTGTCATTATGGGGTATTGTGTGTACAATGATGAGGGATTTGTTGTATTTTTTTCTAATAAGGCTGTAACGTAACAAAATGTGGAAAAAGTCAACGGGTCTGAATACTTTCAAAATTGCCTGTACATGGCGGCTATTTCAGAATGTCATGTGAATTGATGGTGCAACTCCAGTGGCTCATCCGCCAGTGGTGCAGTTCTTCAAACTGGCTCAGACCGGTCTCTAAACCTATTGCAGCCACTCGGGATTTGGCTTTGGTCTTGGGTGCTCTGTGTTTGAACCCTTTGAACCACAGGAGGCTGTGGATCTGAGTTTCCTCTCCTACAATAACTTCCTGCTCATGGCTTTGACCTCAGATATGCGTGTTGAGGACCTCCAAGTTTTACACCCTTCTTGTACTCAGTTGCGTCCAAATGTGACCTTCACCGCAAAAGTCATGGCTATGTCCTACAGGTCTTAAGCTTTTTAGATATTTCCCTTATCAACTCCTCCTTTTGCTTATGAAGAAAAACAGAGGTTACATGCCCTGTGCCCGTTCCAAGCTTTACGCATGTACATTGAGTGGACAAGGCATATCCAGTTCTGTAACTAGCTTTTTGTCTGTTATACTTATGAAGCTCGCGGCAGGGTGCTCTCTAGGCAGCGTCTCTCCCACTGGATTGTGGAGACTATCTCCCTGGCATATATCAGCAAGGGACAAGGGTTACCTAGCGGTGTACGTGCCCACTCCACTGGGGGTCTGGCAGAGTCTTGGGCGTTATTTAAACTTTAGGGGAAATTTGTGTTGTGGCTGGTTGGGCATCAGTGTGCTTACATTGTGCTTACAGCTGGGACAGGGGAAGGTCACTAGACACCATGCAGTGTGCGCAATTCCCAGACTACCGCTTCTTGCGGGGTCGAGGTCTTGGAGGTCTGCGTGGACCGTTTCATTTAGTATTCGCTGGGCTCAGCTTTGGGCTTGATTTCATTTCCCCCATAGTAGTGTTGTACCAAGAGTACTAACTGAAAGGGAAAGTAACATTATGACTATAAATACTGTTCCCTGAAGGAGGGAAAAGAGGTACAACACCAGTTTGGCACCGCACCGTCCGTTCCTGGGCTCGGCGAAGAGCAGTATTTAATTTAAGGAATAAATCCGAGCTTCACGTTTATCACCTGTGGAAGGCCGGGCTTCCAGCAAGGTGCTGATTTCATTGGCCTTGTCAGGCTTGATTTTCGTTTTTCAATCGAGGTTGCGGGGGTGCGTCTACACCATAGTTGTGTTGTACCTCGTTTCTCTCCTTTAGTGAATGGTAGTAATCGTTATAATGTTACGTTTTGGCCCTCCTGAATACATTTTGTGAAGTTACTTGTGAGCTTCTGCATTTGACCTACAAATCAAATCAAAACCTCCCTGCTCACTGTGGCACCATCCCACATGCACAGGAGACCACACGATTGGTTAAAAATTTAAAGGGGGCAGGAGCTAAGGGGGACAGGGCAGACATATCAGCATGCAGCTGTCATTCTGATGCCTTCTGGTTGTGTGGCTGTCTCTTCCGCTAAGGACTTGCCTGGCAGAGGTTGCGAGAGATCATGAGTGAGAAAGCTTAGCTCTTTTGGGACAAGAGGGGGGGACAGACAGTGTACATTTGGTGCGACTGAGACTGGTGCATACTGAATTGGAAACAAAGTGAGTTTGTCAGCCAATCTTAAGGGTCAAACTGGGAAGTAAGGGAATAGTCCTTTACAGGTTTACAAGAGTTCAGTGCAAGTTTTCTTTGACGCGCGCTGAACGAGTTCAAGACAAGGACCGGCTCAAGAGGGGTGAGAAGCAAGAGAAACCAGCCAGGGGAAAGGAAGGTGAAAGGCAGAGGCCATCAACTTCTAGAAGGCAAGACTGGGAGCTGTTAATGCAACATGATCCTGTGGGTCTTGCCCTAAAAATACCGCCAGGCAGGAGAACGTGCACAGACTGTATGTGCCTAATTTTCCCAATTGGACTTCAAAAGCCGTCACAAAAAAAAAACATTTTGGCTTGGGCACTTTGAAGGTAATCTAATCCAATGTAATGACGTTTATTTGCTTGAGAACTTTGATAGCAGAAGTTACAGGGATATTCTTAGCAATACATGAGCCCATTCAAACCACTTTAAAAGTTAGTGTTACGTTTGAAAGGCTTAACAATAGTTATAATAATCAAAATGATCAAGTCTCGATGGGAAACTTACTTTTAATCTTCTCTTGAATCTCTCTACGTCAACTATCATAAAGAAATTTAGAAAAAGGGTCCAGTAAACATTGGGACCCATTTTGAATACGCAGCTAATGCTATTATAAGAAAGCATCACTGTGACAATGAAAAAGGCAGAGGTGCAGATGACCCTGAAAAAGGGAGCAGATGAGGGGGTACGCAATGTCCCTAGCCCCATCGTCATGCCCAAGCGGGCCAAAGCCAATCCTAACCCCGGTCAGACGGTCCCCGACTCGGGGGCCTCCGCGTTTCCCACCCAGACCCCTCCTGTGTTTGTACGCAAAATGAGGAACGCCGCTGTGGGTACTGGCTGCGACATCCGCCTGAAAGTGGCGGTGGCCGGAGACCCGCAGCCCTCGCTCTACTGGTACCACAACGACGACCTACTGAATATGGATAATCAGGAATACGGGGGCCTCTGGATCAGGGACTGCAAGCCCAGTGACGCAGGCCTTTACACCTGCATCGCCAACAACCATCTCGGGGAGGTGCGGAGTAGCGCCGTGCTCGCCGTCCTGGACCTGGGGGAAGGTAATGTAGACGGATCACTTATCCTATTGTTTTGTGTTCAAAGTCCTTGACCTTTTATCGATGTGTTTCTCTACTCAGTTCTGGCACAATCAAGGATGTTTTGGGGCCATGTTGCCCCCAACTAATACTCCCATGTGTTTCAAGCCATTCATACTTATGAGTATTGATCCAAGAATATGTGAGCAAATAAGGTTTGAGTTTATTTTGAAAAACTTAAGCCATTTACACTATCTCCACATTGTCATGACATGATAGTTTACCGATTGAATCTCTCAATGCTCAAAGCTTGTGAAAAGTTGAAGGGTTCACATGAATAGCATAATGAATCATTGAATTGAACCAGTCATAATGCGTGATTTGATTTTGTAGCTATGTTTGTGCAGAGCTAAAGAGGGATTAATAGTGAAGACCAACAAAGACACAGTGGCAATGTGATAATGGACAACTTGTCCAACAGGCTGTACATTTGTAATGGTGGGATCATAGGGAAGAGTTGGGTAACACTTGACATACATCCTGCAAGTATGATGTATTATGATGCAGTTATAATGCATTTTATGACTATATGTCACCCTTATAATGTTGTATTATCATTTATGATGATCCTTAAAATGAAGCCATTTTGAGTCAGTTGAAATGTTGATACATAGAGACATAACATATTATAAATCTTTGTGTAAGTCATATAAGCCTACAACAAGTCATAAAGAAGTATACCTTCATGCTTCAAGTTAAGTGTTACCAACAGTTTTATAGGGGCTAGAGTGCTTTATCGTCCCGGGTTACCTTGTTTGGTCCTGATGACTGAATCCTGAGGCCTGTTTTGTGGCTGCAGGAGTGAGGATATCCAAAATCACTGCATAGAAGTATGGCAGCCTATAGAGATGACATGTTGCTTTAGGGTTGTGTTTGGTAAACTGCATCAGGTTAATAAAGTAATAGTCTAATAAGTCTTGCACTTCCATAATCTCAAATAGAATTATGTAATATAATGTATTATAGCATGGCTCTGTCTTGTTTGGAGTTCTTGAGTCCTGGATCAGCAGGTCGTTCGAGATTGACAAAATTGGAATTGCTGAGGACGTCGGGAAATGCCTTAAGAACTGTCCACTAGGGGCAAGTAGGCTTGGGTTTTGCTAGGGTGTTGTGGGCTGGGGTGGTAGATGTGTGACTCTGGATTAGAACGTTGTGTATTCGATCCCATTTGTGGACAGTGTTTTTTTATTTGAACCCTATCCCAAACCTTCACACTTACCTTAACCATTTGGAATGAGTTCCTAAACCTTATGTTTTAACCCTATCCCAAATCTTAACCTTTACCTTAACTATTCAGAATGAGTGCCTGAATTTAACCCTTAACTTCGAAATTTGAAGCTTGGAGATATGGAACGATACAACTACTTCTCAGACAGTGTTCAGTGTGTCAAATCGGAGGGACTGTTGTCTGGACCTCTGGCAGTCTCTATGGGGGTACCACAGGGTTGAATTCTCGGGCCAACTCTTTTCTCTGTATACATCAATGATGTCGCTCTTGCTGCTGGTGATTCTCTGATCCACCTCTACGCAGTTGACACCATTCTGTATACTTCTGGCCCTTCTTTGGACACAATCTACCTACCTCATCCCCATACTGCACACCAGTATTTCTACTTGCACATCACCATCTGCTCATCTATCACTCCAGTGTTAATTTGCTAAATTGTAATTACTTCATTACTATGGCCTATTTATTGCCTTACCTCCTCACGCCATTTGCACACACTGTATATAGACTTTCTTTTTTTTCTATTGTGTTATTGACTGTACGCTTGTTTATTCCATGTGTAACTCTGTTGTGTTGTTTGTGTCGCACTGCTTTGCTTTATCTTGGCCAGGTCGCAGTTGTAAATGAGACCTTGTTCTCAACTGGCCTACCTGGTTAAATAAAGGTGAAATGAAATAAATCAAATAAAAAACAGAGCAGCAGGAGCAATAAAAACACTTCGAAATTTGACGTTTGGAGCAAGTTCGAAATTTGACGTTGAAAGAAAATGGATGAATGTCTAATTCTGTAGTGAGACTGTGAGAGCTTATTTCCTGGATAGCTTTCCACATTTTCCAGCATAAAGTTTTTCATGCTAGCCTTTAAGTGTAATTTTACATTTTCAGGCTACCTGGATGTATGTTTAATCTACGATATTAAAAACATGAAAATATACAGTGGCAGTGTGATTGAATCTAGCTTTCAGTCTTACATAGAGCCTTACTTACGGATATGCATGTGTGTACAATCATTTCCAGGGTATGTGCTCATTATTAAATCAGTGACACCCGTTAGTTGTATGAAAATCAGCTATATGACTGATAGACCAATGATTCATGTATCCAGAAATCAGCATGCAATCATCACACTACTGAGCCAAGCTGAGCTGTATTGGGCTGACCTAGTTACGCATCCACCATAGTTGCTGGAACCGTGTTGAAAAGCAAAGTGTGAACATATCAGAGCAAACACAGTTTTGTTCAGGTCTGGACGATAGTATGAAAAGGGTAATAGATGCTGTTTGGAAATACCTAAATATGCCTTGGTCTTTTGGCCATGTTTGTCTTGTAGGATGGGTTGACTGGTCTTGATCATCAGATGTAATACCAGGTATTCAGTGGTATACAGATCTGGCATTTTTACCCTGGCTAAAGCCTGCTCCCAATCAGATGAGTTACTGTTTCAAACATGCCTAAGATCTCCTGTTCGCACTGCAGCTTCTTTCATTGCCGGCATCGGGTTCGATTTTTTTAAGGCAGTAACTTTTACAGTTCAAGTTTTTTGTGTGGAACAAGCATTCAATAAAATTGGATTATAACTGCAGTTTATACTCTTGTGATATTATTCTGCAACCGTGTGGACTTGAGAGTGTCTTGTTTTCGTACAGAAATTACAGTATGTGATTCAAATGTCACCTGTATGGCATACTTTTTTAGGACACCCTCAGCTTCAACAGCCTCCTCTGTCTTTACTGCTACAAAGTGCTTTTGGGTCAAATGGGTGTAAACAAATGATTTCTTGCTCTTTGACTCTTGAAACTCTGTGTTTCAGTCCTCAGCCCTGACTGTGCCTAGTCTACAGCTGTCCTATCAGTCATTGGTAGTGCCTTAGCCCTCTGCCTCTCTCTCTCCCTCTCTCTCACCATCCCCTTCCCCCTCATCGACGACCAATCTCTGCACCGCATGTTATTTATACCCATGGAATGTGCCAAGCCTCAGATTTGTGTAATGTTAATAGGCCACAGTGTCTCCAATTACACAGGAAGACATCACAGCTAATAATAGACCTACCCCCCTGGAAGAGGTTTTCAGGGTTCTCTGTTATCAGAACTCAAATCTGAATGACCAGGGAGACAAATTTGATTTCAAACCCACACATCCTCTCAAAACATGTTGATACTATATTCTGAAGATGCCCACTCAGTACAGTAGATATCCGTGGTCAGCCTCTAGGCCCCGGGAGTTTGATTTTAGCTAAACTGGCTAAATGAGGATCTTATTGATGGGGCTTAGGATGGTTACCTGGCCAGCACCACACAAATACAAGGCCTTTTTAACATTTGGCTCAGACAGAGGCCAGCTAGCAATGGCCCAGAAGCGGCCCTCTTCCGTGGGGCCGGAACTGACTGAATCGGCCCGGATTCGGATGTCGGACTCGCCCCGGAATCAAAATGAATGACTGCCCAGAATCGTCCCAAGTACATCAGGCCGTTTCCGTCTACCAGAATTAGGATGGTTACCTGGCCAGCAACACACAAATACAAGGCTTTTTAACACTTGGCTCAGACAGCGGTTGGCTTCGCCTCGTGCCTACCCAGCTAGCAATGAGGAATCGGCCCATGCTAACCCCTGTTCAACCTCTCTTCCGTATCGTCTGAGATCCCTAAAGATCTCCCCCTCTTCATAGGGGGAGACACTCTAGACCCAAACTGTTACAGACCTATATCTATCCTACCCTGCCTTTCCCATTGTACCTTCTCCGCTATGCAATCTGGTTTCCGAGCTGGTCATGGGTGCACCTCAGCCACGCTCAAGGTCCTAAATGATATCATAACCGCCATCGATAAAAGACAATACTGTGCAGCAGTTTTCATCGACCTGGCCAAGGCTTTCGACTCTGTCAATCACCACATTCTTATCTGCAGACTCAACAGCCTTGTTTGTCAAATGACTGCCTCGCTTGGTTCACCAACTACTTCTCAGACAGAGTTCAGTGTGTCAAATCCTGTTGTCCGGACCTCTGGCAGTATCTATGGGGGTGCCACAGGGTTCAATTCTCGGGCCGCCTCTTTTCTCTGTATACATCAATGATGTCACTCTTGCTGCTGGTGATTCTCTGATCCACCTCTACGCCGACGACACCATTCTGTATACATCTGGCCCTTCTTTGGACACTATGCTAATAAACCTCCAAACGAGCTTCTATGCCATGCAACACTCCTTCCGTGGCCTCCAACTGCTCTTAAATGCAAGTAAAACTAATTGCATGCTCTTCAACCGATCGCTGCCCGCACCCGCCCGCCCGTCTAGCATCACTGCTCTGGACGGTTCTGACTTATAATATGTGAACAACTACAAATACCTAGGTGTCTGGTAAGACTGTAAACTCTCCTTCCAGACTCACATTAAGCATCTCCAATCCAAAACTAAATCTAGAATCGGCTTACTATTTCGCAACAAAGCATCCTTCACTCATGCCGCCAAACCTACCCTTGTAAAACTGACTATCCTATCGATCCTTGACTTCGGCGATGTCATTTACAAAATAGCCTCCAACACTCTACTCAGCAAATTGGATGTAGTCTATCACAGTGCCATCCGTTTTGTCACCAAATCCCCATATACTACCCACCACTGCGACTAGTATGCTCTCGTTGGCTGGCCCTCGCTTCATATTCGTCGCCAATCCCACTGCCTCCAGGTCATCTATAAGTCTTTGCTAGGTAAAGCCCCGCCTTATCTCAGCTCACTGGTCACCATAGCAGCACCCACCCATAGCACGCGCTCCAGTACGTATATTTTACTGGTCACCCCCAAAGTCAACTCCTTCTTTGGCCGCCTTCTTCCATTTTTCTGCTGCAAATGACTGGAAGAATTGCAAAAATCACTGAAGCTGGAGTCTTATATCAATTCAATTCAATTCAATTCAAGGGGCTTTAAGTCTTATATCTCCCTCACTAACTTTAAGCAGCTTACCGATCATTGCACCTGTACATAGCCCATCTGTAAATAGCCCACCCAACTACCTCATTCCCATATTGTAATTTATTTTTTGCTCCTTTGCACACCATTATCTCTACTTGCACATTCATCTTCTGCACATCTATCACTCCAATGTTTAATTGCTAAATTGTAATTATTTCGCCACTATGGCCTATTTATTACCTTACCTCCCTAATCTTACTACATTTGAACAAACTGTATATAGACTTTTCTACAACCAAACCCTCCCCTAACTCGGACGACGCTGGGCCAATTGTGCATCGCCGAATGGGTCTGCCGGTCACGGCCGGCACGGGTCTCGAACCAGAATCTGATGGAAACACAGTTTCCACTGTCTTAGACCGCTGCGCCACTCGGGAAGTTCCATCTGCAATGTTTTTAATGCTTATCAATTGCCTTGCCCAAAGTGGCAAAATACTAAAATACTACACAGGACTCTTAAAAAATGTCATTCAAATGTTAATTGTATTTTTTGCTGACAGAAACAATAAATAATGAAATGCTAATTATATAAAGCTGCTCGTGTAATCATCTGCCAGAGTGTAGCCCCAATTGGCCCGAGCCCCAAGTAATACATTTGGGCCAGAAAACTCTCACCGGAATTGGCCCGAGCCGCAAGTAATATATTTGGGCCAGATAACTCTCACCGGAATCGGCCCGAGCTCTGCATCCTAGCCATAAGTAATACTGCCGAAGTTGGCCCAGACTCAGGCCACATGACGTCGGCCGAGTCTGACTCTCAGTCGAGTGCCCCGACTCTCAGCCGGAATAGGCCCAGATCCACTGTGCTAGCTGGGTAGTGATCGCAGGCATTCTGAATGGGTGGCAATGACAATTTAGTCTAAATAATTAGTAGGAAAACTCTTTGCCACCGTTATGATGTCGTCAGATCTACTTTAGATATGACACTGATGTGGCTTTGTGACCCAGAGGAGGCAGAGGTTGGCTTTTAGCTATGATAGCTCTACACGGTCTCGGATATAGTCTAGCTCTACACGGATTTAGATAATAGGCTCGCTATCTCTTCACATTCATGGATATCCAAGCAGTGAGAGGAGCAGTAGACACGACACATACCAGCTTTTGAACTGTGTGGCTGTAGTGGAAAGCCAGCTAGCGAGCTGAACCGGGTGCTACTAAATTCATTTCTAGCTAGCTATTATAGCTAATCTGGTGCTCTTCATTAAATCCTAGCTACCTAGCTCCTGTAACATTATACTATATCTAAACTAAATCTGACAGCACCATAATGACACAGGGTATCCTTACCTTCCTTTGAAATGTCCAGCCACTATAGTGCACTTACACAATCATTGTTAAATCACAGTAAAGCTGTGAAACCCATGACTAGGTGCTCTAATCACTTTTTTTATTTGAACTGGCCTTATTGCTCTTTGTATAATTAAACATTTGAAGAAGTGGATAGATTGTCTCTCTCTCTCAACCACAAAAAAAGGACATACACTATGGGTAATATGCATTTGGAAATTGTGATGGTGTGAGTGCACCATTCCCTAATTTAGATCATTGGACATTAAAGTGATAAGGAATGAAAGGAAGCCATCTTAGACTATTTGGACAGAATCACTCAAAGGATCACTCTGTGTGTGTAAGTCTGTTGAGACATGAGCCTCAGATCATATCCCAGATCATCAGTATTATGTCTGCTGTGAAAAAAGCACGACAGCCTTTTCTGTTCACCTTTTTCATCTTGGCTCTTGATTCTCGTTTTCTAATCCCTTATGCCCCTGTAATGTATCAAAGTGATTGACTCACACTGCCTGTTTGTTTTTCAGCGTGCGGCAAGAGTTCAGTTGACTGTAAGTAGTAGATACATGTTTGAAAAACAAACCTGCATCTGAACTGCAATTCCCATGTTCCTATTGAGATAGCTCCTGACTACACGGGGTGATCATGGCATGGCATGGCATTCTGTCTGTCTGAGTTGACCACAAATTGCATCGCGGGTTAAATAAAGCCTCCACGTCAGTGCAACACTTCTGCACATCGGGCATCTCCTGATCCCATCCATTTCAGGGCTACTGCAATTGCCAGGGATCTCCTCTCACAATTCACAGAGACTATTCTCTCTCCTACAGTATGTCTCAACTTGCCAAAAGTGTGACAAAGATTTTTTATCAGTACAGCAACTCCTACTTGGAGCTTCAGATTAATTTAGTATTTCAATTTATAAATGTATCTCTTTCATCACAAATATGCCTACTTACATGCCTTCTATCAGTCTCTTTACATAAGTACCACATTGAAAATTGCATCAAGGACCATATTGGAAATAAGTTATCCACCGAACAAAAATGTGCGCAAAAAAATATAAGTTGAATCAAATCAAAATACATGGAAAGTATAAAGATAAAGATACCATAGAGATAGTTCAAATTGCAAACATGTTCTTTCACAATGTTCGGAAAAAGCTGTTGCTTTGAAGGCCAAAATCAAAAGATCACTTTTTAAACTCTGTGTGTAATTCCCTTTTGAATGGCCTGACCGGTGTTAAATCTAACGACAGCGCTCCTGTTACTACTGAACGAAAAAGTGCTCGTGCTTCAAACGACAAGTTGAAAACAGTCCACATCATCCAGATAGTCACATTCAGTGAGTAAAGCCAGGAATTAACTAAAAAAAAAAAAAAAAACAGACAGTGGGACAGATTTACCAAGTATTTGCACCTGTTAGTTACAAGTAAAAGAAACCGAGCTGAACTATATAAACTTGACTCTTTACCTGAAAGCCGTATTCCTTCTCTTTACCCTCATTTGACCTGTTTGTTCCATCGTTTATGTTTCATGGAAAAAGCAAATGCACATTTAGCACCAGGGCAAATGCTTAGTCAATCTGATCCAGCGACTTTAGTTCATATCATTGTTTGTTATTTATTGTTCTTTATTATTTGTTCTTTGGAGTAGAGTTGGTCAGAGACACTGGTTGAGTTTTTTTGGGAAGTGTCATGGTTTTTTTAGAGCAGAGGACATGACATGAGGCAGAATGGCAGTGGCATCAGAAACCCGACAGTGCAAGGGGTGAGCGTGGGGGATTTCCAACCCATTGCTCGGATTCCACTGAACATATGAACAGGGGGACAGTGAGAGCAGCAGGAGAGGGAAAGATGGGTGACAACAAGATCGGTCTTAGAAAAGAGGTTCACAGACAGCATTGTGAATTGCAAAGTGTCAGCAATGGTTGGAGAGAAAGGGAGAGTAGGGTAATGGACATTATAATACACATTTTGTCATCTAACCAAGTCTCCCATATCCAGCAGCTCAATATGGTTCTTCCTCACGGAGAATGGTCACGATTTCAGATATGTGTTCATACACAAGTTATCAGGAAGCAATTGCATTGGCCACCCTTGCTCGAGGTACAGTGGTACTCGTTGAGCTGCCACCCGGCCACATGCTGTAAGTAGTAGATTAATTTGTGGCTCGCAGTGATTTTCCTATTTTCCATTCATAATACATAACAACGATACAATTTCAATTCAATGTGTTTAATGCAGGCCTGAATCACTTCATTGAATATATCTATTGTTCCCTGGATGGCAGATAGATGGCAGTATGGTGCAGCTGTTGAACAGAAAGGCCATACTAGAACATTTGCCGAAATAGAACGCAACTGCTCAGCTACAGCAACCGACACATATCAGTTTGCTACTAACTAATTTTGCAGTCAGGTCGACATGGATCGATTTATTGTGAAAATTAAACGTAAATCTATTGACAATGAAAATGAGGGGGGAAAAGCTGGAGAACAACGTGACAGCTATGAACAAACAACCACCGGAGGACCAGGAAATGGTGGAGGGGAAATGCAGCTAGCTAACGTGGCTCCGGTGGCTAAGAGAAGGATATGGTAGATTCAAGAAGAACCCAGAAAGTTCCGAGAGAAATGGACAGACAAGTATTTTTTCGTACTGCACGATGGGACTAGCTCACTTTGTCTTATTTGCCAGAAGGCAGTCAATTGTTTAAAACAAGCAAAGTTAGAGCGACATTTCCAGTCACACCATGACCACTTTGACAAAACATATCTGCCATAAAGCAACCTCAGAAACAAAATAATAGCGCAACTCAAAGGGCAACTGTCACGCCTGTTCCCGCTCCCCCTCTCTGTCACCATCGTTACGCGCATCAGCGGACTCACCTGGACTCCTTCACTTTGTTGATTGCCCCTCAATATCTGTCTGTTCCTCAGTTTGATCCCTGTGTCAGCATTCATGTCATTTTGTTTCCCCTGTCCAGACGCTGTCCGTGTTTTGTTTCATGTCCGTTACTTATTAAATGTTCACTTCCTGTACTTGCTTCTCGTCTCCCAGCGTCTGTTCTTACAACAACAACAAATGATGGACAGATCTAGCACAGTTGCAGAGAAAACAACAGAGATGTATGAGATTGCTTGGATACTCGAGAGAAACAAGAAGGCCTTCACAGACGCGGAGAATGTCAAAGAATGTTTTTTGGCCTCAGCCAAAATATTGTATGCTGATTTCACAAACAAGGAAGCTATTGTAAAACAAATTAGGGGACTGCCACTCTCAGACTCAACCATAAGAAGACGCATAGAAGACATCGGCAAGGACATCGGTAGGCAACTGATTACTGACATATCCATGGCACTGTATTTTAGTATTGCGCTTGATGAAAGCACTGATGTAAGTGACATTGCCCAATTATGTGTTTGGGTCCGTTTCCCTCAAAACGAGTGGTTCAGAGAGGAACTTTTATGTTTACTGCCCCTTCAGGGACAAACACGAGGAGAGGATAATCTGAAAGCCCTCGTTAAATTTTTTGATGATAATAATATTAACTGGTCAAATTTTGCATCTGTGTGCACTGACGGCGCCCCAAACATGTGAGGGAAGGAGAAGGGACTCATAGACCTGATGAGAAAGAGAGAGGATATTCCCGAATTTGTAACGTTTCATTGTATCATTCATCAGGAAGCACTTGTGGCTAAACTCAGACTGTGATTTACAGAATCTGATACAGCAAGTCGTGCTCGTGATGAACATTATTATTGCGAGGGCACTGAATCACCGGCAATTCCGCAAGTTGCTGGAGGAATACCAGACAGAATACCGCGACTATTTCACAGTGAGGTGCGATGGCTGTGTTTTCTCTCTCTCCTCCCTCAAATCCGTGAATTTGTTGCAAGCAAGGGGAGAGAGGAGCCAGAGCTGGATGATCCACAGTGGATATGAAAGCTGGCTTTTTTAACTGACATCACCTGCCACCTGAACATGGTGAATCTCCAGCTCCAAAGGAAAGCTACAATTCTGGGCAAAATGCTGCGTGTGGTCACAGCATTTCAAAATAAAATCACCACACTGGTCATACCTGACAGACAGTTTGATCATTTCCCAGAACTCAGAGCCGTCACCACATACAACCCAGACATACTGCAACATTTTAGCTATGATGCATTTGTGCGTGTGTTGGAAGAGTTGGAGTTGGAGTTTGATTCAAGGATATCATGGAGTACAATGAGTTTTTCTACTTCATTGAGAACCCCTTTCATGTGCCAGTGTCATCTCTGACCCAGTCATCACAGCCCTCTGTCCTGACCGTGCTGGAATAGAGTGAGATAATGGGGCTGCAGGCAAATGACACAGTGCAAGGTGAGCTAAGGTGTTACCTATTTCTGGAGCCTTGTGTCAGACACAGAGTATCCACTTCTGAAGCAGTGTGTGCAAAAGGTGACATACTTCTTTGTCAGCACTTATTCATGTGAAGCAATATTTTTAACAATGAACATTGTGAGAAAGAAACTGAGAAACAGACTGACCAATGCACACCTGGCTTTCCTCACAAGTATAGCAACAACAGACTATTAATTTAGAATTAATTCAGTCAAGGAGCAGAAGGGACATTTTCGCTCATCCAACTACTGAGGTAACCGTTAACATGGGTCTTACACGTGATGCAGCATATTTGATGTCTGTATGTATATATTTGTGATGTGCTGTACATCAAATCAATTGCATGTGCTCTATTGCTCTGAATTTGCTCTCAATTGATAATTGATAATATTGGGGGGGGAAGTAAACAAATTAAAGATCTGTGCGGCCCTCTGAATGATTGTCTCAACCCAAAGTGGCCCCCTTACAAAAAATTGTGAGTAACACTGCTCTAGGTTATGTATCAGATTTAACTAATCTGGGGCAGATTTTATGGATGGACTTGAGAAACGTACAAGCTAATTACTTTGTACTGTGGCGTACAGCAGGTCAGCCACCAGGGGGAGACTCGTCCGGGCCTGGTAACAGATGGAGTATACATCACGAGGCGATGGCTCCATCTGCTGGACGTGCCAGGTCTCGACGGGCTCTCCAGCCAGGACAAATTGGGGCTGATTGGGAGTTGGTGAGTAATCAAGGGCGGATTGCTCACCAGCTGTGCAAGGCCCATTAAGCTGCCAGAAGGGCAGCACACAGGAGGAACGGTGGAAGAAAGGACTCTTGTGGTATTGTTGACGGTTGCAGAGGTAACAAGAGGGAGTTCAGTTTTGTGCCCGACAGGATACAGCCAGACCCGGAACCCAGAAGACGGTATCCCGTAGAGGGTCTCATAGGGGAGACCTATCCTTTTCTTTTTGATCTATTATTTAAATTAACACCCTTGAAACTGAGCTAATCCTTCTCTGTCCGTGTCTGATATGGGTAAACGTCTTGACCAAACCCCCTGGTTTGCCACAGTACATTTTACACCTCTACTCAGTGGTGATTTTAGCATGTAAATCTTGGTGAGGCAAAACATGAATTTTGTGGGATGCATGCCAGCAAAGCCACTACACAACAGAACACAACACTAAACAATACATTATTTGCACTATAACGGTGACAAATGGTGCCCACAAACTGTTAGGGCCTACAGTACATAAAACTGTCCCAACAGTAGTCCCAACACCTTACCACTGCTACACCTGGCTATTGGCGGAGCCTTGTCTGGTAGCGAAATAGTTCATTCAGCCTCATTTACTGCCTTTAAAAAAATATAGCTGATATGACTGGCTTAAACAAATGTGGTTTCTACTGACAATTGAGATGTACAAACTACGGCATAAGGGGACGATTAAGACATTAATGAGTGAGCTAGAACAGACGTATTCAATATAGCTATTTGTTTCGCACTTTTGAAATGTACAGCGACAGAATTCAGAACATGGGTCGTGCTTACAGTGTTCTCCCTGTACACCAAGTCAGAACCGTCGGATAAATAAAGGGGGCTTATAAGCAGACAATGAAAGCTCTTACAATTTTTGATTATTACATTTCTCAAAAACTGGTTATAGGCTACATGTGCACCACCAACTCAGAACAGTAGGTGAAATTAAGAGGTGAAAATATAATTATTAGAGTGAGGCACATGGGCTACTAACAGCTTACTACGCAACATAAACATATTACTTTCTTAGCTACAGTAAGGTATCCCCCTTTCCTTTCCTTTATACATATCTCCCTGGCATATTACATAATTTATGCAGCAGCATACAAGACATTTTAGGACTCACCTTGTTGTGCTGTGCTCACTTGAACAGGAAGGTGACGTGGTGGTCCTTCGTGGGCAAATCTTGTCATCAAACTTTGTCATCAAAGTCTAGTCATCTCTGGATTTATGGTGCTTTCAAGACAACTCGGGGGGAAAAAGTTGAATCATGATGACGTCAGTGATCTTCAGGTCGTGGCTCTAGAAAAAGGCCCGAGATCCGAATTTACAATTCCGAGTTGGATGAAAGTTCAAAACGTATTTCCCAGTCGTAGCTAATTTTTCCCCAGTTCCCAGTTGTCTTGAACTCACTAAAATCAGATTTTTCAGTTCCGAGTTAACAGTTGTTTTGAGCGCAGCACAAATCATGCTTCATTGACAGCATGGCCAATGTTGAAAGTTTATCATTTTAAACTAGGAAAAGATACCCTTTAATCTTAGACACGGCCACTCCACTGAATAGCAGGCAACGATTGCTTTGCAATGTTTGCAGTTAGCCACACTGATTCCTTCCAAATCACTCATTGTTAAATTTGCGATTTCCAACTTGTTGTGTAATGTTTATGTCCAATGGTCGATGAGCACCGATACGTTTTATCTATAATTTCTCTTCATTATTCATCTTCAAATGAAAGGGATTTGCCAGTAGATTGTTGAATTGATTAATGATGATGACTGCTAGCTAAGATTTTGAAAGTTTGATGTTGACAGTCCAATCAAAGCTACTGTAGATAGAATGTGATTTGACATAATTGTATCTGTGGCCAATGACCTTGAGCCTTCTTGGATGGGCACTTCTAATGTAACTCTATGGCAGCACCCAAGAGGCTTGAATTTTCAAGCTCTACCTTTAGACTTGGCGGTGACATAGTGTCCCCATGAGTGACAGAATACTGAGCCAATCACGGCACAATGCTCTGTATTTTCTGCTGGCTTGAGCTAGTCTGAAACACCTGCATTTTGGAGCTGCCTTAACTCAAGAAAACAAAAAAGAGACCATGTTTGTATGCAGCTTTATTAACTCAATGATATAGAAGATCTCGTACAATGCGGTGTACTACACCCTTCACAGAACAGCGCAAACTTGCTCTAACCAGATAAAGAGGAGTGGGAGGCCCCGGTGCACAACTGAGCAAGAGGACAAGTACATTAGAGTGTCTAGTTTGAGAAACAGACACATCACACGTCCTCAACTGGTAGCTTCATTAAATAGTACCGGCAAAAAAACAATCTCAACATCAACTTTGAAGAGACAACTCCGGGACGCTGGCCTTCTAGGCAGAGTTGCAAAGAAAAAGCCAAATCTCAGACTGTCAAATAAAAAGAAAAGATTAACATGGGCAAAAGAACACAGACACTGGACAGAGGAACTCTGCCTAGGTCAGCATCCCGGAGTCTCCTCTTCACTGTTGACGTTGAGACTGGTGTTTTGCACTTTTCACTCTGATTTTGGTTTACAATGAAATATCTTTCTGAAACATTATAATAGGCGTACATGTTTACATTGTTACATATTTGTCGAAATACAGAACAATCCAATCTCATTTGGACCAGAATAGCTAGAGAAAAATAGTTTAATAAAATACTGTTTTTCTCAATAACGTACAAGCATTTTTTGGAACAGTTGTTGATTTTCAATACAGTGTACTAAAGACATAGAACTTTGCAAAACAGAATATGCAACTTCAAAATGTATTTTCCTTGTCAATTCAAATGTATTAATCAAAACTATATGATACACTGTCAAAATTGCAAATACATTTGTGCAAGAACCCGACTGTCTGCAAAAAGATTAACACAAACATACATTAATCTTCTATCTAGGCTGGCAAAACAGAAAGTAAAAAAAATCCCAGTAGATCAGTAGAATTTCTTTGCAGTCACTAAGTCATGCTTTTATGCATATTTCACCAAACAATTTCATACACATCAAATCAATATTATTCCTGATCAAAAAGAAAATGGTAAATAAGCACATCGTGTGCAGGATTCATTCATTTGTATCATCACAATCCAATTCCATGTATTCAATATATAGGCTGGTCTGCTCATATTAGCAGACTGTCCATGGGCAAGCAGAAACATAATCCCCAATAGAAATGAGGAAAGGTGAATACAGTGGATGAACACGACGCATATGAATGTATAGACCACAATGTTCGAAATGACGAGTGACCCAAAGTTTCTTAGAAGTAACTCAACTTCATTCCATGCATCTCTGCATGTCCATAATGTTGTAAAGATATCCTAAAAATTGACATTTGCCTAGATCTTTCCCTATATTTTACCTGATTTACTACTGACAAACACATTTACAATTTTGTACAGTAGTACTTACTGATTTCTGAAAGCTGTGAACACATTTGCAACCTTTTCTCTTCCGATCAAAACAACGTGTTTAATATTTTGTGAATATACACTTCACAGTAAATGTTGTATTCATTGACGACAATTGTATTGAACGTTTTGGCAAAAGTGGTTCGAAAATATGCAAGCCAGGTATAAAGGCAAGAATATGATCCAGCATTTTCCAAATGTATTTAAACATTTGATCATTGATGTTCTGCTTCAGGCATGTTTAATCACCATCCCCCCCCAAAAAATTTGAAGCAATTAAGAGAAACTGTGATTTGAAACTTAAAGGTAATACCTGTCTTGTACAGAACCGGTAACACTTCACTTGAATAGTCCATCTGTAGATGCTCATCAAACAGACTATCAGTAACGTGTCAACAGCATATCTGTTGACTTGCACGATGTTACTGATAGTCTGTTGATGGGCCTCTGTGGCTTAGTTGGTGAAGCATAGCGCTTGAAACCCCAGAATCATGTCTCCCGCAGGGACCACTCATGTGCAAAAGCTATGCACGCATGACTTGGATAAAAGTGTCTGCTAAATTGCATATTATAGTTTGCTGTTGATCTACACAAACTAAATGTTGACCCTTTTTCCACTTATAGTCAGTTTGCAAATAACACATTTTCCATTGTGTTACATGTTTGTTCACCTTGACACTTGTTTGAGCTTGCCTCTTCCTTGAGAGTTTATCTCCTCAGTGGGAACACACTCAATGTCTTTAGGGCATATTTGTGTGCTGTAGCATGGCACTGTTCTCGGTGAGCTTAGCCAGCTCAATATATCGATTCACAGTGTAGAGGAGAGAAACTGAGATCTTAAGCAAGGACATGGGGCGAGTCATGTTTGCAGTCATGCAGCGCTGCTAGCCTAGTATGTTATTGTCACTTCAAATATCCATGCCTGACAATATTATTCATAAGGGTTGTTTGACGTTTGATATAGTTTTATCTGCCCAAATTTGGGATTTATTGTGTGCAAAAAAGAATGGAGAGTCACTGTAGCCTACATATCCTTACAAAAAAACATAAAAACAAATCACGTGAAAAATGTCACATAAAAAGAATGTGTTGAAATTTTCACGCTTGTGATGTTTCACATGTACATTTTTCACCTGTTTTTCCCACTTTAATTTTTTTCTCTCCCAATTTTCACATTTATTTAATCACTTCCAGCTACGTCTGGAGACCAACCAGGACCAAACCTGCTTAGCTTCAGAGACTAACTAGCAGGGTGCTATGTTTCTGGAATGAACGTGCCAAAACTTGCAGCTGGGGGAAAGGCAGTGAAAGCAAAGGCCAGCGTAACAACCAAAGATAGGGAAAATTGCAGGAAAGAAGGAGGCGTTTTATGTAATCGCATGGTCATTTTTTTTTAAATCACTGAACTATATTTTTGCAACCATTCACAATGAATTTGTTCTCCCATTTCAAAACTATTTCCTTGCAATATTTTGTTTTGTTATCAATACTTCTGAGTTCATGTTTGCTTTCATTATCATTATTTTTGTTTGCAATACTACGAATCTGGTTCTCAACTTCAGAGGTTTTGCTTGATATTAATGGTACAAAAGTAACTCACTCACTAGAGTATTGCACCATATAATAGCACTATTCCTCTATTAAAAGTATTTAAAGCGGCAATCCTTAACTGAAACATTAACAAAGTGTTCTCTCCTCCACAGTTTCAGTAAAAAGCTGAAGGATGGGGCTGGAGAAATGCAGCCATTTTCAAATCCATAGATTACGCTATGGATGGAAGGACTGACCATCCATAATATCAAAATTATACTTTTAACTATGTTTTTAGTGGTTGTTCACATTGAGTTTGTTTACATTTTGGGTTCTGATGGGGCACAACAGAACTAAGCTCATGGTGTATTTATACTTTATAGTCTTCAAGAATCATTAAGTACATATCATTCATTTACAAGTCAAAAAATTGATGTAGCAACTAAGGCTTGCCCTTTTAACAGGCAGTGACTATACTGCAGAACTGGAGTAAGTCGCCATTTGATCGTGATTTATTAACCTGCACCCCCCCCCCCCAAAAAAAAAATCACGGTTGTAATTGCAAGTTCACGTGAAAATGTGGCGTTTTCTTACATGTGAAACTGCCTATCCGATTTTCACATGTGTAAGTTTACATGTGAAACAGCAAAAATATATTATTCTCATCACGTGAAAAGGTGAACTCTAAATTTGAACATGTGAACTCTAAATGTAATACTTGTGCAAATATGTTTTCGCGGGTGAAATGTAAGCTCAACATTTGTTGAAAACGCGATTCTGCCTCTGAAAATGCGATTTGACATGCGAAACTGCAAATTTGACGTGTTTTCTTTGTAAGGGAAAATATAGCCCTCAGCTTGTTTTGATGTCACATTCAGTAGTTCATCAGGGATGCGGAGTAGTGAGGAGAGTCCTGACTAGAATCCTCTCTTCAATGCTTATCTTTCCTCTACTGCACACAACATTGCCTCATTAAGCCAACCCAGGACTGTTATGTAGACAGAGACTTGGGGAAGAAAAAAAAGAAAACACAGGGAAAGAAATGTCGACCTATGCTTCTTCACGGCACTATTGTCAGGAGACGCTGATTCCCTCCCACTGCTGCCTCTCTGCCTCTCCTTTCTCGTTCTCCGTGCGATGAGAGACGCGCACGGGGGAACGCGCTTGCTGTCTCTGGCTACTGTTGTGAGACGCAGATTATTCTTTATGAAAAGCTAATAATATTTGATGCTCTTTTGCCTGTCGACACAACCATCTGTGCTTTACGGAAGTGGCGTTCCTTTACTGATCCACATTGACTCTCAGGAGGATCAGGGAGTGATAATGACAATCGTTGTAATGATTATGTAATAAACCCTAGTGCCTTGATGCCCATGTTCCTCTGCACAGCACGTTGGAAAATGCAATTGTTGAATGACAGATTCCATTTTTTGAGCTCAGTTCTTGCAAGTTGATTGTCGGAGTACGATGAAAAATCCGTATCTTAGTGAAGAGGATCTCCCTTTTCTGCACATATTATACAACGCAGACCCAACCAGAAAAATGGTCAAACAAAGACCCAAGGCAGGCATGAAGAAAACCAGGTCAAAGAAATTCCTCCAGGTGAGTTCAAACTGTTCTGAAAGAATTTGACATAGTGATTTCGCTCTACGCTCTATCATTTTTAGTCGAATAAAATGGTATAAACTCGCATTTGTATGTTGTCATGTAGGTTAATGTCATATTGCAGCATGCTAAATGATGAGTAGGACTTGATCTACACACTAATTCATGATTAGCAATGATTTATCTTAATGTGTTAGTGGAGAATGAGCATTACACCCTTACCAATGCCTTCAAAAATTATTCAGACCGCTTGACTTTTTTCACATTTTGTTACGTTACAGCCTTGTTCTAAAATGGATGACATATCTAATAATAACGAAGCTAAAAAAAAATATGTTGTAATTTTAGCAAATGTATTACAAATAAAAAACAAATACCTTATTTACATAAGTATTCAGACCCTTTGGTATGAGACTCGAAATTGAGCTCAGGTGCATCCTGTTTCCATTGATCCTCCTTGAGATGTTTCTACAACTTGATTGGAGTCCAGCTGTGGTAAGTTCAATTGATTGGACATTATTTGGAAAGGCACATACCTGTCTATAACAGCCCACTTGGAGTTTGCCAAAATGCACCTAAAGACTCTCAGACCATGAGAAACAAGATTCTCTGGTTTGATGTAACCAAGATTGAACTCTTTGGTCTGAATGTCAAGCGTTACGTCTGGAGGAAACCTGGCACCATCCCTATGGTGAAGCATGGTGGGGGCAGCATCATGCTGTGGAATGTTTTTCAGCGGCAGGGACTGGGAGAAGTACTTAGAAAAGAGTCTGAACACTTATGTCAATGTGATATATATATTATTTTTTTTGCTTTGTCCTTATGGGGTATTGTGTGTAGATTTAAGAGGCAACATTTTTTGGGGGGACATTTCAGAATTAGGCTGTAACGTAGCAAAATGTGGAAAAAGTCAAGGGCTCTGAATACTTTTTGAAGGCACTGTAGGCATTAGGCAATCCATTTCTAGGTTCAGATGCCATGGAGACGATAAGAGGCGTTCAGGTTGATCCACTTGCAGGGATTATTATTCTCACAATCTGGCAATGTTCTTATTCACAGAGGACCTATTTTTCCAGAACGATCAGCAGCCATCTGGAATGAGCAATCCTGTATAAATGTATATGCTCCCCCCCACCCCACCCCCGCCCCAAGACAAAATTTAAGACCACTTTTAACTAGCATATAAGAATTTCCAAAACACTTTTGTTTATCTGAGAAAAGGTTACATCCTGAAAAACTTGTCAACCATTGTCATATTTACCAGCCTGTCAGCTTATGACACTTACGAAATAAACACATCTTATGCCATATTTTTTATGCCCCAGGCTATTGTATCACATGCCCCAGGGCCAGCTCTAGCCTTTTGGGGGTCCTAAGCAAGATATTATTGGAGGGCAGCCACCTCAACGCAAAACATTTTGGTGGCCCCCCTCTTGAGGACAGAGATAAAAATGTTAGTTGTAAATTTAATTTCCTGCAATTCCACACATTTTGCCATGTAGCCCAGAGAACATTCAGAAGGAATGGGCCAAAATTCTAATCCTACTCCTAATTGTCAACAAATTGAATGACTGACATAACAAGAGAAAAACTGCACCGCGTATTCTACTATTCTCAATACTAAATTGAGACCCCGACTGAGTTCCTACATTTATTTTGGGGGGTCGACCCCCTAGTGGCCAGGGCCCCTAACCGGCCGCTTATGCCTGGAGCCGGCCCTGACATGACCATTGTTTACTTTCCACATCCACATTCCACATGACCATTTTTTGACTTTTACATCTCAGGAATGTATTATTTTCTTTCATAGGTTCTCTATGTAATACATGCTAGATAAGAATGAAGAGGGTGGATAATGTAACCTATTGACCAGGTACTATAGCAGCCTAAACTTCAACTTCAGAGAAGGTTGTTTTATAGCCCTTCTCTCTCATGACTTGCTGTGTGTGAGGATTAAAATGACCAGTCAAGTATGTTGGCAGGTCACTCTCTATGTCCGTAATTTTGGAAAATGTAACAGGAGCCCTTAGCTGCGCTTCTGGAAGCATGTTCCAGAGTGTCCCGGGACAGCAGAGTGGTCATGATAGCTCTGCGTCATTAAAGCCTGCTGGCACTGTCGTCATATCCCCCAGACTTTCTATTCAACAGCTGTAGGCTACAATCCCTGCCCGACCTCTCTAAAAATGTCTCCTTTGGCATCCTGGGAGAAAACACATTACTCTCCGCTCACTCACTTACTTTTCTCTCACATGTTGCATCATACAGCACCAAAAATGCATGTGAGCAAAGGAAATTATATTTTCACTCTTATTATATAATTATAGCAGCAAAACATTTACTGTATTATATTTATGCATTCTAATACTGTTTAACATGGCATTAAATCACTTTTTGTTTCTCCTTTCAGAAAACTGGCAACTCAATGCAGCCATTTGGATCATCCACTCATGGTGTGTTCGGAATTAGCAATAACAGGTTACTAGAACACATTACCTATGGAAGCTACAGGTAACTGCCAAAATAATGGAAACACTTGATTAAATGAGGGATACAAAGTATATTGAAATCAGATGCTTCCACACAGGTGTGATTCCTGAGTGAATTAAGCAATTAACATCCCATCATGCTTAGGGTCAAGTATAAAAATGCTGGGCAGGCCATTATTTTGGCTACCTTGGCTATGCCCCCATAGGATGACAATGCCCCCATCCACAGGGCACGAATGGTCACTGAATTATTTGATGAGCATGAAAACAATGTAAACCATATGCCATGGCCGTCTCAGTCACCAGATCTCAACCCAAATGAACCCTTTTGGGAGATTCTGGAGCGGTGCCCGAGAGAGCGTTTTCCACCACCTTCCACAAAAAGCGATTGAACTTATTTGATCAATTGCACATATGATTAAAAAAAAATACGTATCGCCAAACAAAACTGTAGTACAGTATAATTGTGTTGTAAGCTAATTCATCTCATACTCAAATCAAGTCTAACCAATCAGATGAACATCAAATAATCATTGAGTTCCAATCCATCTCAAGCGGTGAACTTTGAGCATCGAATCCTCCCATGTTGAGGTGGAGAACATCTCGCGAGAGCTGCTGGGTTTACCGATGACTCCGTGGAGTCTCATCTATTCTGAGTGGTAGCCGTGACTTGGTGCGGTGGAGCTGTATGTTAAGAGTGTTTGGCAGTCTGAACTCAGTGGTGCTGTAGAGATGTTCAGGTGGTGTAAATGATGATGCTGTTGAGTACAGCTTAGTTGAAGGTTATGTTCAGTGAGTGGTTGTGTTCTGAGTTGTACTCTTTGGCTGTGAGCCACGTAACATTTAGCGACCTACGAGGTAGTCATGTGCAATGATTCACTATGTCTTGCATGATGAGGCAGTTTTAATCACTGCTCTTTCACTCTTAGCTCAAACTCAGAATGCCTGTCTTGTTTGAATAGACAAGGAGAAGTATGATTCACTAGGTCTTGCATGAGGCAGTTTTAATCACAGGAGAAGTATGATTCACTCATGATAACCAAACTGACTCAACCGATTCACAACCACTAATATCTCCAAAATAATGATTTCAAAGTTTTCCGTGCATCCTTTACTGTGTTTGAGGTAAAGAATTACAGCATTGTGTTGAAACGTTTTTCCAAATTCACCTCTCTTCCCTTACAAAAATGTATTTGTTGCAGCAAACTTCCTGCATGTTGCCAGGAGTTTCCAAATGTTTGCCTCTAGTGGTGAATCTGCGGTAAACCTTTGGCAACAATAATATGTATTGCCACTAGTGGCAAACAGTTCGCCAAAGTTGTCCGGTGAGTGTCTAACTTATTAATTAAACTTCCTAATAAACCTGAACATTTTATTAGCTAAATGATGCCTAGTTATTTTTTTTACCTTTATTTAACTAAGCAAGTCAGTAAAGAACAAATTATTTTTTACAATGACGGCCTACCCCGGCCAAACCCTAAGCCGGACAACGCTGGACAAATTGTGCACTGCCCTATGGGTTTCCCAATCACAGCCAGTTGTGATACAGCCTGGAATCAAACCAGGGTCTGTAGTGACACCTCTACCACTGAGATGTAGTGCCTTAGACCGCTGCGCCACTCGGGAGTCCGAGGTAGCAATGTCATGTTTTATGGGATAGAGTGAAACACATTTTGTTGATACCAGTTTCAATCTCTCAGTCACTGACTGGCTAGGGTTTAGCTAGCTAACGTTAGCTATCATATTTTTTGCAAAAATACAGATGGATGTCACGTGTGCTCCGTCTCCGGCCTCTAGGTCACTAGGCTGCTCGTTATAGCGCACACCTGTCACCATCGTTACGCGCACCTGCGCGTCGTCAGACTCACCTGGACTCCATCATATATGTCACTCCCTTTGGTTCCTTCCCCAGGCGTCGTTGTTTCTGTTTCAGTTTCATGTATGTGTGCTGTTAGTGTTTCTTGTTTTGTATTATGTTCCGTTTATTTTATTAAAACACTCACTCCCTGAACTTGCATCCTGACTCTCAGCGCAAATCGTTACAGAATGGCTTCACCGAAGGGAAGCATCAGTTTTTTGCGGGGTGCGGGAGCCACTACAGGTTCTCATGCCTCAAACAGATCACCAGGCTCCCTTGCCTCAGCCGGTTCATCAGGCTCTCATGCATCAGCCGAATTGCCAGGCTCCCCTGCTACAGCCGGCTCCTCGGGCTTTCATGCCTTCACCGGATCGCCAGGTGGAAAAATCTGCCATTCTACCCTTCAAGACAGTTAACCCCCAACAACTGCTCCCCGGGTGCTGTTGATGTCGATTTAAGGCAGCCCCTCCCACCTCTGATACAGGAGGGTTGGGTTTGTCACACCCTGATCTGTTTCACCTGTTTTTGTGGTTGTCTCCACCCCCCTCCAGGTGTCGCTCATCTTCTCCATTATCCCCAGTGTATTTATACCTGTGTGTCCTTTATCTGTTGCCAGTTCATTTTGTGGTCAAGCCTACCAGTGTTTCCCCTTGCTCCTGTCTTTTTCTAATTCCTGTTTTCTAGTTTCCCGGTTTTGACCATTCTGCCTGCCCTGAGCCTGCCTGCCGTTCTAAACCTTGTCACACAACCCTGGATTAATGACTCCTGCCCGCCCTTGACCTGTCGTTTTGCCTTCCCACCGTTCTAGAAATAAACTTGTGTTACTTCAACACTGTCTGCATCTGGGTCTTCTCCTGAAAGGCGATGGGTTAAATACGGAAGACTCAGTCAATTGTGCAACTGACTAGGTAGCCCCTTTTCTCTTTTGTAGCGGAGGAGATAGACCAAGAAATGCTCTTACTTTTGGACGATTACACTATAAGCCTGAAGTTAAAGAACATAAGACTGACACGCTTTGAGTATTCTGTAAACGCCACATTTTTTTTATACACAAGGGGAGGTCCTTGGGGGGGACACATAGGACTGTGGACACACCAAGCGACACACCAAGCGTCAGCAGTAGCCGGGTCTTGCCAGGTGTACTGTATGTTGAAAGATGTGTATTTTGTAAACTGATTGTTAAAATGAATTTATACTTAATTTATTACTTTCCAGTCCTCATATTCTAAAATGTAATGATTTCCATCTAACAGGTTGGGACCAATATGCTTGAGTACCTGCACCAGGCAGAGGTGACCAGACCCTACCCATTTGTGTGGGTGCTTGGGGACTGCTCACAGGTGTTTACAGTCATTAGTGAACAGGCATTGGAGCAAGGTACATTGCTTGGGATACTGGATGTGTGCTTCAAGTCCTATTATGTGTTTGATATCAACTTTACCAGACTGTGTGCTCCAGCATGGTATGTACCACAGGCCAGTATATCAGCTGTCAGGAACAGAATCCCTGCAGTAAGACTGTTGCGAGCATGTCTTTCAGTCAGGCTTAGTCCATGTCCTTAGTAGAGTGACCTTCAAATGTAATTTTTTTACACCTGTTCTCTGTGTAACATTATTTTGACTTGACTCAAATGTAGACCATTATTGTATGGCAAAACAGCAGGATGTGTGTGTGCTGTCACCTAAGATCGCTGAAGTGTGTCAGGGAACATGCTAATCTATTGATTAGCTCCGGCACTGTCTGATAGACAGATCTGTGTTAATACCACTTAAGACAGTCTCACGGATGCGTGCTTTGTTTTTCCTCAGATTGCAATCCGAGTGTGCACATGCAGTTCAGCTGAGGCTTTGGTCTGTTTGGTTAATGAAATAATATAAATCAATTTTAATAATCTATCCTAGTTTATGAAATTACAAATACTGAGACAATAGGGCTTTGTTTCAATTTGCTATTTCAAAAAATGTATATATATTCTTGTACATTGTGGACAATTCTCTGCTGTGATGTATATGTTCTGAAATGCAGGCAATAGACATTTATTATTTGACATTCAACATTGTATCTTGATTGTGTGTCGGAAAAGGAGGGAGTGGTATGGTAGAAAAGGCAAATATTTAAGCAAAATTAGGATTACACTGAAAATAACCCAAGGATTACGTTAAAAAAATTACTCAGCTGCTGGGTCAATCCCCCAACCCAACACGCTGGGTTGTTTTAACCCAGCATTATAGTCTAATTTACCCAGCAGCTGGGTCAAGCGCTCAACCCGAGGCGATGGGTTAGAAGCTCAACCCAAACCTGCTGTGTTGAATCAATCCAATGCTGCTTAAATCCAATATTTAAGACAATATTTAATCCAATATTTAAGACATTTTAACACAGCTTTTTTTTAAATGTAACAGTAGTTAATATTGGAAAAATAATATGAATTGCCATATTAAGCATTACTCAATTTCTACCTGCCAAAATAAAATGTTTTCAGTATCCTAATTTAGTTTTTGTTTTGTGATTGTTTCAATTAATGCATTCAACAAGCTTTGGACTTCCACAGGGCTGCCATCTCCAAGTTCAGTCAAAGGCAATATCTCTGAACTGGGTTTCATTTTAGTTTTATTTGTTAAAATGTTGTTAATTATCTTTTAAACTTCCATTGGTTGAAATCTATTTCTCAGTTATCACTTGGCTCATAAATAATGATGTAGTTGCCCCTTTAAACATTCAAAGGTCAACATGCCCATAATGTTCACATTTCTCTCGTGTTAATGTTGTAGCTACATAAAAATATTAAATAATCAATGTATTATGGTAACATCCAGTCTTTGCCCTTTTTTCATTACCATGCTGATTTCAAATTGTATTGGATTTATTTTTCAATGTTAAGACATTGAATAGATGTTAAGTATGTTTAGTTTTTTCTCTGAAAAGTTTATTTAAAGTTGTGACTTGGATTATGTAGATACATTTCACACTGTAACCAAAAAACTGATTTCATTTGCATATTTGTACTTTTTGCAACAAATTTACAGGAAAAATTGAATGTTCCCGACAAGTTTCCCAGAATAGTTTGCCAGAAGATCACAAGTTGACACAAATTTATCGCAAGACTTTGCCACAACTAATTTGCATGTGAAAATATGAGCTTGCCGCAAATTTGTGACAAATTGACCAAAGGTGTGCCACAACTGTTTGCCAGAAGCCTGTTTTTCGGTAAGGGTTGTCTTGCAGTAGGTTGACTATTCATAGCATCAAATGTCGTAAACAATTAGGCAAGACACCAATGACAATGGTAACTGAACCACCAAATATATGAAACATCATGATTGAGGTGTATCTTGAGTGTCTGCCATTTGTGAGAGATGGCAGATTCCTCAACATTAAATAGTACCTGCAAAACATCAGTCTCAACGTCAATAGTGAAGATGAGACTCCAGGATGCTGGCCTTCCTCTGTACAGTGTCTGTGTTCTTTTGCCCATCTTAAAATTTTATTTTTATTGGCCAGTCTGAGATTTGGCTTTTTCTTTGCAACTCTGCCTAGAAGGCCTGCATCCCAGAGTCATCTCTTCACTGTTGCCGTTGAGACTGGTGTTTTGCGGGTACTATTTAATGAAGCTGCAAGTTGAGGACTTGTGACATGTCTATTTCTCAAACTAGACACTCTGATGTACTTGTCCTCTTGCTCAGTTGTGCACCGGGGCCTCCCACTCTTTCAGTTCTGGTTAGAGCCCGTTTGCGCTGTTCTGTGAAGGGAGTAGTATACAGCGTTGTACGAGATCTTCAGTTTCTTGGTAATTTCTCGCATGGAATAGCCTTCATTTCTCAGAACAAGAATAGACTGACGTGTTTCAGAAGAAAGTTCTTTGTTTCTAGCCATTTCGAGCCTGTAATCGAACCCACAAAGGCTGCTGCTCCAGATACTCAACTAGTCTAAAGAAGGCCAGTTGTATTGCTTCTTTAATCAGGACTACAGTTTTCAGCTGTGCTAACATAATTGCAAAAGGCTTTTCTAATGATCAATTAGCCTTTTAAAATGATGAACTTGGATTAGCTAATACAACGTGCCGTTGGAACACCGGAGTGATGGTTGCTGATAATGGGCCTCTGTATGCCTATGTAGATATTCCATTAAAAATCTACCGTTTCCAGCTACAATTGTCATTTACAACATTAACAATGTCTACACTGTATTTCTGATCAATTTGATGTTATTTTAATGGACAAAAAATAGCTTTTCTTTCAAAAACAAGGACATTTCTAAGTGACCCCAAACTTTTGAACGGTGTATGTAGGATCTTAATTGGATCACCCTGTTGCAGGAGAACCTTCCTACATTGCAGGAAATGTAAAACTTGTAATGAATTTGAGTTTTAAAAAGGATTATAAGGTTTGTAATTCCCACTGAAATTTCAGACTTGGTTTTCCCTTACAAAAAATGGATCAACCCCAACAAAAATGTCCATTAAATATATTCCACGTAATTCACATTTCCTGTTGCTGCAGGATTGTTTTCCTGCAGGAGCAAATTGGCTCAAAATAAGATCCTACACCTGTATATAGGGTCGCAAAATTCCTGGAGATTTCAATAAATTTCCTAGTTTTTCCCGAAATCCCGGTTAAAGGATTCTCGGAATCAGGAGTGAATAAAGAGGAAATCAGGTTTCCTACAACCAGGATTTCTAGAAGACCAGGGAATTTATTGAAAGTTCCAGGAATTTTGCAACCCTACCTATATCTGTGACAATAAAACACACACCTGAGAGCAAACATTGAATTCTGACCATAGTTCCATTTTGACACCTGATTTGTTTATTTTACCAATAGCTATTTTTTCTTCTCTATGTCATGTTGGTTTTTCCTAATGCAGTGTTTCACAATATATTCCTGGGGGACCTCTCAGGGGGAGCACCATTTTGCTCAGGCTCAGCGCTAATACACCTGATTCAACTAATCAAGAGCTTGGTGTTTAGTTAAATCAGGTGTGTTAGTGCTGGGCTATAAATGCGGTGAAAATTTGACTTAAGTGGAAGTTAGGACTCAACCCATAGTTTTAAAATGGAATGTCATGCAACATCATACGTTATCTGTTAGTGTTGGGGTGGAAATCGACATACTTAAATTTTGCAATATCATTTTGGATGATATTATATACAGTAGATACTTTGACTCTAAGACATTTACATTTTTTGGTAGATAGCTGTAGCTAGCACTAGTCGGCTGTACCTGTGCCAAAACTCCGGTCATTTTCATCTTATAGCTTGTTCTCATATTCTTTTTAATTCAATAATGAGCCAATGTGTTCAGCACTTTTATTTCCATGACTGATCAAAAGTATTTTTCTCATGCTCTTTCTTGTCTCTCTGCACCAGGCATAACGCTGAGTATACAAAACATTAAGACCACCTGCTCTTTCCATGACAGACTGAACAGGTGAATCCAGGTGAAAGTTATCATCCCTAATTGATGTCACTTGTTTAATCCACTTCAATCAGTGTAGATGAAGGGGAGGAGACAGGTTAAAGAAGGATTTGTAAGTCTTGAGACATGGATTGTGTATGTGTGCCTTTGAACAGGTTATGGTAGTAGGTGCCAGGCACACCAGTTTGTGTCAAGAACTGCAAAGCTGCTGGGTTCTTATGCTCAATAGTTTCCCGTGTGTATCAAGAATGGTCTACCACCCATTGAACGTCCAGCCAACTTGGCACAACTGTGGGAAGCATTGGAGTCAACATGGGCCAGCATCCCTGTGGAATGCTTTCGACACCTTGTAGAGTCCATGCACCGATGAATTGAGGCTGTTCTGATGGCAAAAGGAGTGGGTGCAACTCAACATTAGGAAGGTGTTCCTAATGTTTGGAATACTCAGTGTATCATGAGCAATATGTTTGGAACATCAAATAAAATTGCAATCGAATCGCATACATATAGAACCGTAAGGATCATGAGAATTGCAAAAGATATCATATTGGCATCTAATTATTGTGATAATGTCGTATCATGAGGCCACTGGCAGTTCCCAGCCCCATTATCAGTCCACAGTGATTTGAGTCAAATACCTTTTCTTTGTCACTCCTTCAGACTCAGAGACCACAGAAGACGAAGGTGGAGACCCCATTGAGACTAAAGAAGAAAGCAGAGGTCTTCGGGACCAGGCTATGCATGCAGGTAAGGTGTCTTTTCCTATCATCCCTGTCTCAAATGCATGAAGGATAATGTATGAAACATCAACAGGTCCATGTGTGTAACTGTTACACATTGTCAGATACAGTGCCTTGCAAAAGTATTCATCCCCCTTGCCGTTTTTCTTATTTTGTTGCATTACAACCTGTAATTTAAATAGATTTTTATTTGGATTTTATGTAAAGAACATACACAAAACAGTCCAAATTGGTGAAGTGAAATGAAAAAAAAGTACTTATTTCAAAAAATCCCCCCCAAACAGAAAAGTGGTGCGTTTCGGATATAAAAAAAATATCCGAAACTTTGAACATCCCACGGAGCAGCATTAAATCCATTATTAAAAAATGTAAAGAATATGGCACCACAACAAATCTGCCAAGAGAGGGCCGCCCACCAAAACTCACTGACCAGGCAAGGAGGGCATTAATCAGAGAGGCAACAAAGAGACCAAAGATAATCCTGAAGGAGCTCCACAGCGGAGATTGGAGTATCTGTCCATAGGACAACTTTAAGCCGTACACTCCACAGAGCTGGGCTTTACAGATGAGTGGCCAGAAAAAAAGCCATTGCTTAAAGTGTTCACCAAAAGGCATGTGGAGACTCCCGAAACATATGGAAGAAGGTACTCTGGTCAGATGAGACTGAAATTGAGCTTTTTTTTTTTTATGTCTGGCGCAAACCCAACACCTCATGACCCCGAGAACACCATCCCCACAGTGAAGGATGGTGGTGGCAGCATCATGCTGTGGGGATGTTTTTAATCGACAGGGACTGGGAAACTGGTCAGAATTGAAGGAATGATGGAAGGCGCTAAATACAGGGCAATTCTTGAGGGAAACCTGTTTGTCTTCCAAAGATTTGTTCACCTTCCAGCAGGACAATGACCCTGAGCTTACTGCTAAAGCAACACTCAAGTGGTTTATGGGGAAACATTTAAATGTCTTGGAATGGCCTAGTCATAGCCCAGACATCAATCCAATTGAGAATCTGTGGTATGACTTAAAGATTGCTGTACACCAGCGGAACCCATCCAACTTGAGCAGTTTTGAGCTGGAGCAGTTTTGCCTTGAAGAATGGGCAACAATCCCAGTGGCTAGATGTGTCAAGCTTATAGAGACATACCCCAAGAGACTTGCAGCTCTAATTGCTGCAAAAGGTGTCTCGACAAAGTATTGATTTTTGGTGTGGGGGAGGGGGTGAATAGTTATGCACGCTCAAGTTTTCCATTTTTTTTTTCATTTCTTGCTTGTCTTACAAGAAAAAATATTTTCCATCTTCAAAGTAGTAGGCATGTTGTGTAAATCAAATGATACAAACCCCCCAATAATCCATTTTAATTCCAGGTTGTAACGCAACAAAATAGGAAAAATGCCAATGGGGGTGAATACTTTCACAAGCCACTGTAAACTACATGACCAAAAGTATGTGGACACCTACTCGTCGAACATCTCATTCCAAAGTCATGGGCATTAATATGGACTTGGTCCCACTTTGCCGTTATTGCTCCTAGACATTTCCACTTCATAAGAACAGCATTTACAGTTAACCGTGGCAGCTCTAGCAGGGCAGACATTTGACGAACTGACTTGTTGGAAAAGTGGCATCCGTTGAAGGTGCCACATTGAAAGTCACTGAGCTCTTCAGTAAGCCAATGTTTCTCTATGGAGATTGCATGGCTGTGTGCTCGATTTCTCTACACCTGTCAGCAGCGGGTGTGGGTGAAATAGCCGAATCCACTCATTTGAAGGGGTGTCCACATACTATAGTGTACATTCTAGACATTTGTTTGCTTGATTGAAGGGTATTGCCTCAAATATTATATTTTGTGAACACCTGTGTAGTATTAAAGTTTCATGGTAGTTGTAGACTTTATAATCATCACATTCTCTGCACCAGATAGCTGAATATAATTTATGCCATGATTTGGGTTCACAGAATTGTCTGTATAGAAAGGAAAAACATTTTTTTTACATGGTTGCCATGGAATTGAATAGGAACATTGCTCTTCATAAATCCAGGGCTAAGGCATATTTATCCTATCTGACAGTTGCAGGTCTTGTGTAAGCTTAGTGTGCTTATATGTAACTGTTTTTTGCATGTCTGAAGCTTATATCTGAGTCAGCCTTTGTTATCTTAACTATGCCAACTGAGGTACTAGATTATTTCAAGTAGAAACTGATGACTGAACTATAGGCTAAACACACAATATTATACATTTTTCATGTTTTATCTTGCCACAGGGGACAGAATGATGGACAGCTGGGGCGAAGAACTTCAAACCATCTCCAAGCCCGCCAGGCAAGCAAACAGTGTGGGGGCAAGCACAAAGGGGTCAATTCTCTGATTGGAGCATCATATGTTAATCTAACCCGGCCAGTATGGGAGTCCAATGAACGTCTGTCTTTAGCTAGCGGTTTCTATGACAGCAGGTTCAGTATCTATAAATGGATACTCAAACCATACTCCTTTTGGTTAACACTACCAAGAAGCCTGGATAATACACTTAGGAAAGACTAAAAGATTAAAGCACAACAAATACAACACAAGTTAATAACAGTTTTTCAGTTGACTTACTCGTATACTGTGCAACACATAATAATGCTTTAAGACGTGGATTGTTGCCCCTGTGAAAACTCCCACTTGAGAAACTATGAAGTTACTGGGATGTGTATTCATTTGCTGTCACCACGTGACTGGAGGTGCAGGTGATATACTGAGCAGTATTTATTATGAGTATGTATTATTTGAGTAACTGTAAGAACAGATTTCACTACTGACTAGTAAACATTCCTTCTGCGATTGATACATTTTGGGACTTTTGAATTAAAAATGTACTCTCAAATTTTTGTTTAATTTCAGCTAGTAGCTTTGAAAGTGGTACTCACAAGCCAAAACAGGTCCCTGTTTTTTTGTGTAATTCGTGTGATATGTTACAAATACAATTTGTGCTGCTTAAGATCCTAGAGTGCATCTTTAATTATATACATGTATACCCCTCAAACACAACTCTGGACCTCGAAGCCAATTCCACTGCGTTTTTTCATTGTTCCCCTCTAACTAGGGACTGATTTAGACCCCTTTGGTTCTTTTCTGGTTGTTATGCATGCCGTTGTTGAATAGATAATTTTCTGAATGCCATGCGTTTGACGTCTTCTGTTTCATATACAGTGTAATTACATTGAAATAATTATATTATATAATTATATATGATAGTCTAACGTTACTCACACTGGCTCATGTATCATTTAGAACTCTTTAACACATATTTTCCCATAACCACCTTTTTTCAGGAGCCAATCAGAAGAGTTTTTGAGGGAATCTCCCCAACAAGTCCTCCCACCCGCCTCCCCCAAAATTATCAAACGCCCCTCCACTTCTCCAATGCCAAGCCGCTCAGGTTCAGCACCAAACACACCCCTCACCCCCCGAAAGAAAGTTTTTGTGCCAACAGACTACCAAGACACTGTCCCTGGTGAATTTGAGGAGAAGGTTAAACATCCAAAATCATCAGCCATGTCTCTAAGCAGTACTCAGGACTCCCGTCCTCAGACGCCTGTCAGTGTCAGTGAGTACTCTCGCAAGGAATACCAAACTAGGCCATCCCCCAAACTGACCAGAGCAAGCTCCAAGATCTTCGAGAAGGTGCGCGGTTTCGAAGAGCGAAGGCGAAGTTATGATCATGAAGGCTCCATCTCGGGACAGTCCTGGGCCGGGTTCAATCGCGCCGGGTCCGTCGACTCGGACGATGGAGGGAGCCGGTTGGGCATCTCCAGAGAGAGTTCGAGGGAAGACCTACGAGAGGCTCTGAAGGAGGACGCTGCCGAACGGAGGTCTATGTTCAGACAGAGGGCTGCGTCCTTGGAGGACTGCAGGCCCCGTACCACCCAGAAGGTCCAGGAAATCGAGAACAAGTTCACTGAAGAGCTTCAACGAATCAAGAAGCTTGTGGGTAAACCTCACATGAAGAAGTCCTTCTCCACCGAGCAGCTCTCGCTCAGGGCACGTGGCAGGCAGCCTTTGAGGAAGATTGAGCCCCTCCCACCTCAAATTCTCCAGAGGCTCCAGGAACGGGAACGTGCCCAGCATGAGAAGCAGCAGAAAGAGATGGAACAGCCCAAAGAAGTAGTGCCACCAAAATCACCACGACTACAGCTCCAAGAACAAGCACGGCAGGGGCTGCCTTCGCCCCAAACCCAAGAGATTGACCGACACTCCATGAGTAGCATAACATTCAGTAGATTGGGAGAAGTAGCTGCCACTCCAGAATCTATGCAACTGGCTGACTTACCGGGACAGAGGCCAACAAGACAGGTAAATCAAGCCAGTCTTGTCAGGGAGATCCTTCAGAGGTCTCCATCACCAGCAAAGATGCAGATGCAGAGGGCTTACAATCCATCGGCAAATCACCAACAGCGGGCAGAGTCACCAAGCAGAAATGTTGTTGAGATGACGCTACACAAAGTTGAACGCAGGCCAGAAAGCCCTCTTGTTCAGAGTATATATTGTATGCAAGAATCACAGGACATCCAACAATCTCCTGTGCAAAAGTCCCCAAAGGAAGAATCGCCAGGAACAAAAATACCTGTAGATGTAGCATTAAGAAAAGTAGAGGATAGACCAAGAAGTCCATTGGTACAGAGAACGCCAACCGTTGTACAAGAGCGTACAATCCAGCATCTGCAAAAACCTCCACGGCAGGCTACCTCTTCTACAAATGTTCCAGTTTCCCCATCTGAGGAGAAAATGGAAGTGGAGTTGATCAAGCCAGCCCCCAAGCTAATCATACCTACCATCATTGTTGAGGAAGAGCCCATGGACGACGAAGTTCCTCCAGAGACTGACAAGTCTAAGATGGCAACCAATGTGAAAGAAGGCCAAACACAGAAGACCAGGGGGAAGGGTCGCCGCAGTAGTCCCATGTCTCCAGAGTTAGGTGGGAATTATTTTCAATCTGTCTTCATTTATCAAAATGAAAATCTATGTTGTGTATATCAGAGGCTTGTATCTTATCTCCCTTGTCTTTGCAAAGTTCAAATCTCATCAGTATTCCTTATTTCTGAACACAGCCATGAATGTCTTTGTAATTACGTTTTGTAATTTGTGCAGATTCTTCAGACGACTCTTACGTGTCTGCTGAAGAGGACCCCTTGGAGGCCCCTATGTTTGAGTTTCCTCTTAAGGACACTGTGGTAACTGCTGGCACTGAGGTCTTGCTGAGAGTCATCATTGCTGGCATGCCTCCCCCAGAAGGCAAGCTATCTCTATATCTATGTATCACTTTATAACAAAGTTTATATCCAGAACCGAAAAGGGGTCATCGGCTGCCCCCATGGCAGAACCTTTGAACCCTTTTGGGATCGATGTTAAACCTGTTTCCAACCCAAAAGGATTTCTCGTTGAAAGGGTTCTCCAATGGGGACTGCCGAAGAACCATTTTGGAACTCTTTTTTTCTAAGAATGTAGTCACCAGCTTCACTCCGGTTTGTTGAGCACAAATACATTTTTTATACCGCCTCAACTCTTATTTGTCTGTGTCCATATCTAGCTATCTGGACGAGAGACAATATCAAAATCCAAAACAGCTCAAACTATGGGATCAAAGTGGAGGGAGAGCGTTATTCACTTCTCATCAAATGTGCAAAGCCAAGTGATGCTGGAACGTACTATGTGACAGCTGCCAATGAGGCTGGGAAAACATCTAGCAGTGCCACACTTTCGATCAAACCAGGTAAGCATGAGTTGCAACATCGCATTGGTTAGGGTCACCCTTTACTTAAAGTTGATTTACTAATACCTTGTTATTACTAAACAAGAAGTGGTACTGAAGGTTAGAGACCGTCTGATTTACCGGCCCTTACCTGCAACCTTATGTCTGCTTGATGTCCTTGTACTGGAGATTGTAACCTGAGCTTTAGCCTCTGGGAATTGCTCCTGCCTTTTGCTAACCTTTGCGTTCTACACTCTTAGGAAAAAAAAGTGCTGTCTAGAACCTAAACGGGTTCTTTGGCTATAGGAATTCCTTTGGAACCTTTTTTTAGATGGGTGTAATTCCTTTGGCTATTTCAGAAAAGTGAATTAAAGGATGATGTGGACATTTTTGGCCCCTATGACAATGTCATTGTCATTTGCCCTGCCAGAGAAAGTGTCATTTCAAAAGTATGTACGTTGTTATTTCCTTATAAAGCTATTTCCTCACCCTCTCATAATTTCCCTCTCTCTCTCTCTTTCTTTCTTCCTCCCTCTCTTCCTCCCTCTCTCCAATATATTGTGTTCAAGCAATATATTCCAGTTGAGCCAACTCACTTAGTTGAGTAGTTACCACAGCAACTAGGAGGCTAAATTGAACCAATAAATTGTTAAGACACACTGGTTTCCTTTCAATATGAATCCACTGTTGTTAAGATATGACGCAAGTAACATCTTGTCTAGGGTAAATTACATCATGAACTTGTTTATTATTAAGCATAGGCTAGTTAAAGTATAAATTCAACCATCAAACATTTTCAGTTCATTATTGCATCTGGAACTTATCTTACTTAAATGAGAAACTTAGACCCTTTTGCTCCCAGAGCCATCAAGATGGTCATATTTTTTACAGTGTACAAATGAATGAGAATATGAATGCTTGTATTTGAGAGCGAAAAAGAGTAAGAGAGAGGGATGATAAGGGAGTAGCCTTAACACCTGAGATTAACAATAAAACACTCATGATAATGCTAACAAGCACGCATTATAGTACATCATTTGTCATGTGTACTTTAAAAGCTCTTTTGTACATGGTCCCCATTCAGACATATAGGACTGTGTAAGTCCCATATGGTCTCATAAATGACCCAATAAGAGAATTCCTGCTGAAAAAAAATTTGATAGATTTTTATTAACTTAAAAGGTGGGAAAATGTAATATTCAGTATAATAAATTAGACATTATTACTTAAGAATTTAAATGGTTATCATGCTTATACATGATTATGTTTACAAGTAATGAAATGAATATTCATGAATAATTCATATATAGTTTATTACTGCTTATTCATGAAAGTTATTATAAACCTGATGAAAGATATTTTTTAAGCCATGTCATACTTCTGAATTGAAATGCTTATAAGCCTATACGTATTGATTTATTTTTTTACAAGCAATTATGAAATACCTATTTATTCATAGTTTATTAGTGGTAATACATACAAGTTATTATTGGGCGGCAGGTAGCCTAGTGGTTAGAGCGTTGGATTTGTAACCGAAAGATTGTAAGATCGAATCCCCGAGCTGACAAGGTAAAAATCTGTCGTTCTGCCCCTGAACAAGGCAGTTAACCCACTGTTCTGAGGCCGTTACGGAAAATAAGAATATGTTCTTCTGACTTGCCTAGTTAAATAAAGGTAAAATAAAAATAAATTATAAAGTGTTACAGAATATTCAAAATATGTTTTAGGTACAAATGTTATGACTCATCCATAAGCATTTATGTCAGCCGTGGTTTTGTTTGCTATTGCTTCCTATATGCAACGCTACTCTTTTTGTAGATGTCACATCATGGGCATTCAAGTCACATTTAGTGTGTTGGCATACTGTTGTTGTAGGAGGAGACCTTTTCACAGCATTTACTTTTTACCATATTTACATTGTCACTAATTCACATGCACTCTTGAAATATTTTCATATTTACAGTTACCAATATTTAATTTCAGAGAGAGAGAGAGAGAAACTCAGGATACTAGACAACGAGGACTCTGAGTCAGCTAATATAAATCTCTTTAAGTCTGGAACAGTATTGGTACAGGGCAACCGCAAACAGTTTCAGCTGGACTTTCGCCTAATCAAAGAAATAGCTCAGCAGGAGAAGCTCTCCCTTGAGAAAGATACCCCCAACCCGAGCGGGTCAGACCAGACCTCTTCATTACATAAACCCACAGACGAGCAACCCCAAGCGGAAAGTTAACCTCCCAACACAGAGTACTACTCCCTCATTGAAATGAGGAATAAATTCACCCAGCTGGAGGTAAGGCAGGTGGAGCTGGAACAGCAGGTGATTACACCCCAGTCAGGACAGACTCAGACAACAGTCCAGCACAACAACACCCCCTTAACTAGACCTGGAGAGCAGGAGGTGGAGAGAGACATATCTGCACTCTGGACTGTAGTGAGACAACATCTACAAGAGAAAGAGCAGGAGAAGAACAGCGCACTAGAGGAGAGGATCAGACTGCTGGAGGAGAGGCTGAGGGGGGTGGTGTGTGACAGAGAACAACCCATTAGAGAGGTAGCCACCCCTGCAGGGAAGCCAGCAGAAAGGCTCACCTCAGCTCCCGACAAAAGTCTCGACACCACAGCAGAACAGTGCACCCCAGACCCTGACCATAGCGTCGACAACACAGCGCGACAGACAAAGAACCCCAAGCCCAAGGGATCCCACCCCTTCTGAGCACCCACCTTTCAGCCACCCTGATAACCCTCCTGGGTCAGCCAGCCACATTCATACACAGAGGCACAGACGACCTGAGAACACAGCAGGAAAGGGTGGCCACAGCACAGAAGGGAGTGATTGAAAAAACCACTTGTGCGTTGGGGAAAGTAGAAGAAGCTAACTCCACCCGTGACTGTACCTCAAAACCAAATGTTTTCCTGGCCCACCACTCCACCCTGGACTTGAATAGCCTTTACAACCAGGTCCACCTATACAAGGTCCACCTTTACAACCAGGCCCACCTTCGCCAGGACCCTAAAGGATATTGCTCTCAAACACTTCACACAGGAGCACCAGATCAATAGACACCCTGCCCAGAACAGCAAGACGCTCTCCCAGACCTGTTGCCCCCCCCTGGACCTACACATAAAGGACCCATGCCGAGAGGGCCTACATCCAGACCACAACACCACCAGCCACATCCACATCCACACCCCCACCCCAACCAATCAACCCCCCCCCCCCCACCCCCAGTCAACCATCCCCACACCCCATTTAGGCCCCCTCAGATCAGACCTATGCCCCTCCTGCTCACCCCATGCCCCCCACTCCCGCAAAGAGGGCCTGAACATGGAAGTCACACATACGCCCAGGCCGGGAGCGGGCAAGAAGGATCAACACCCACTCTTACACTAGCCCAAGCCAATGGAATGTACCAGACGCTCAGCAGGTTCTGCTCAGCAGGTTCTGCTCACATTTACTGGCCTGAGGCCAAACCACACGACCAACAACACTGGACACTTTATGGAACACAAAGCCTTCACTATCTCATCCTTTAATATCCAAGGCTTGAGGTCCTCTGCCTTTGGCCTAAAGAGCAAGAACCTGGACTTCATCAAATAAATCTGAAATACAAACATTGTCATCCTACAAGAAACATGGGATAGAGGAGACGGGCCCACTGGTTGCCCTCTAGGTTACAGAGAGCTGGTAGTCCCATCCACCAAACTACCAGGTGTGAAACAGGGAAGGGACTCCGGGCCTATGCTAATTTGGTATAGAGCAGACCTAACTCACTCTATTAAATTCATCAAAAGAGGAACATTTTACAATTGGCTAGATATTCAAAAGGAAATGATCTTAACAGAGAAAAATTTCATCCTGTGTGCTAACTATATCCCCCCCATTAGAATCCCCATACTTTAATGAAGACTGCTACTCCATCCTGGAGGGGGAAATCAGTAATTTCCAGGCCCAGGGACATGTACTAGTCTGTGGCGACCTAAATGCCAGAACCGGACAAGACCCTGACACCCTCAGCACACAGGAGGACAAACACCTGCCTGGAGGTGACAGCATTCCCTCCCCCATATGCCACCCTAGGCACAACTATGACATCATAACCAACAAAAACGGGTCACAAGTCCTGCAGCTCTGTCACACCCTGGGAATGTACATAGTCAATGGTAGGCTTCGAGGGGACTCCTATGGTAGGTACACCTATAACTCAACCTAGCGTCTCTCAGAGCGTTCAGTTAGCCCACAGACACCCCTATCAGATCACAGCAAAATCACAGTCTACTTGAACAGAGCAATACTCAATCATGAGGCATCAAAGCCAAAGGAACTGAGTAATATTAAGAAATGCTATAGATGGAAGGAATGTAGTGTGGAAACCTACCAAAAAACTATTAGGCAACAACAAATTCAATCCCTTTTAGACAACTTCCTGGACAAAACATTCCACTGTATTAGTGAAGGTGTGAACTTGGCAGTAGAACATCAAAACAATATATTTGACGTCTCAGTGTCCCTGTCAAATCTAAGAATTTCAAACAGAAAACCGAAGAAAATGAACAACAATGATGAATGGTTTGATGCAAAAACCAAAGAAAGAAACAGAGAAACCTGTCCATCGAAAAACATATAGACCCAGAAAACCTGAGTCTATGCCTTCACTATGGTGAATCATTAAAACAATACAGAAATACACTACGGAAAAAGAAGGAACAGCACGTCAGAAATCAGATCAATGCAATGAAGAATCCAAACTCTAACCACTTCTGGGAAAATGTGAAAACACTAAACAACACAAATAATTATCTATCCAAAATGAAGATGTATCCATCCAATCTTTTTGGCTCTATAACAAAGAACAAACAGCAAAAAGATATACCGCTGAAGTCGGAAGTTTACATGCACCTTAGCCAAAAATATTTAAACTCAGTTTTTCACAATTCCTGACATTTTAATCCGAGTAAAATTCCCTGTCTTAGGTCAGTTAGGATCACCACTTTATTTTAAGAATGTGAAATGTCAGAATAATAGTAGAGAGAAGGATTTATTTCAGCTTTTATTTCTTTCATCACATTCCCAGTGGGTCAGAAGTTTACATACACTCAATTAGTATTTAGTAGCATTACTTTTTTATTTTTATTTTTTTAATTTCACCCCTTTTCTCCCCAATTTTCGTGGTATCCAATCGCTAGTAATTACAATCTTGTCTCATCGCTACAACTCCCGTACGGGCTCGGGAGAGACGAAGGTCGAAAGCCGTGCGTCCTCCGAAGCACAACCCAACCAAGCCGCACTGCTTCATAACACAGCGCGCCTCCAACCCGGAAGCCAGCCGCACCAATGAAACACCGTGCACCTGGACCCCTTGGTTAGCGAGCACTGCGCGATGAGACAAGGATATCCCTACCGGCCAAACCCTCCCTAACCCGGGCGACGCTAGGCCAATTGTGCGTCACCCCACGGACCCCCCGGTCGCGGCCGGCTGCGACAGAGCCTGGGCGTAAACCCAGAGACTCTGGTGGCGCAGCTAGCAATGCGATGCAGTGCCCTAGACCACTGCGCCACCAGGTAGGCCCCATAGTAGCATTACCTTTCAATTGTTTAACTTGGGTCAAACGTTTCAGGTAGCCCCCCACAAGCTTCCCACAATAAGTTGGGTGAATTTTGGCCCATATCTCCTGACATAGCTTGTGTAACTGAGTCAGGTTTGTAGGCCTCCTTTAACGCACACGCTTTTTCAGTTCTGCCCACACATTTTCTATGGGATTGAGGTCAGGGCTTTGTGATGGCCACTCCAATACCTCGACTTTGTTGTCCTTAAGCCATTTTGCCACAACTTTGGAAGTATGCTTGGGGTCATTGTCCATTTGGAAGACCCATTTGTGAAAAAGCATTAACTTCCTGACTGATGTCTTGAGATGTTGCTTAAATATATCCACATCATTTTCCTACCTCATGATGCCATCTATTTTGTGAAGTGCACCAGTCCCTCCTGCAGCGAAGCACCCCCACAACATGATGCTGCCACTCCAGTGCTTCACTGTTGGGATGGTGTTCCCTTTTTCCTCCAAACATAACGATGGTCATTATGGCCAAACAGTTCTATTTTTGTTTCATCAGACCAATGGACATTTCTCCAAAAACTTCAATCTTTGTCCCCATGTGCAGTTGCAAACCGTAGTCTGGCTTTTTTTATGGTGGTTTTGGAGCAGTTGCTTCTTCCTTGCTGAGCGGCCTTTCAGGTTCTGTCAATATAGGACTCGTTTTACTGTGGATACTTTTGTAGCTGTTTCCTCCAGCATCTTTACTGGGTCCTTTGCTGTTGTTCTGGGATTTATTTGCACTTTTCGCACCAAAGTACGTTCATCTCTAGGAGACAGAATGCGTCTCCTACCTGAGCGGTATGACGGCTGAGCGGTCCCATGGTGTTTATACTTGCGTACTATTGTTTGTACAGATGAACGTGGTAACTTCAGGCATTTGGAAATTGCTCCCAAGGATGAACCAGACTTGTGGAGGTCTCCAATTTTTTATCTGAGGTCTTGGTTGATTTCTTTTAATTTTTACCATGATGTCAAGCAAAGAGCCACTGAGTTTGAAGGTAGGCCTTGAAATACATTCACAGGTACACCTCCAATTGACTAAAATGATGTCAATTAGCCTAGCTGAAGCTTCTAAAGCCATGACATAATTTTATGGAATTTCCCAAGCTGTTTAAAGGCACAGTCAACTTGGTGTATGTAAACTTCTGACCCACTGGAATTGTGACACAGTGAAATAATCTGTCTGTAAGCAATTGTTGGAAAAATGACTTGTGTCATGGACAAAGTAGATGTCCTAACTGACTTGCCAAATCTATAGTTTGATAACAAGAAATTTGTGGAGTGGTTGAAAAACAAGTTTTAATGACTCCAACTTAAGTGTATGTAAACTTCCGACTTCTTTTGTACATGATCAAATACAAATCTTAGAATCAACTATTAAAGACTACCAGAACCCACTGGATTATCCAATTACCTTGAATGAACAGGACAAAATAAAAACCCTCCAACCCAAAAAGGCCTGTGGTGTTGATGGTATCCTCAATGAAATTATAAAATATACAGACAACAAATTCCAAATGGCCATACTTAAACTCTTTAACATCATCCTTACCTCTGACATCTTCCCCAATATTTGGAACCAAGGACTGATCACCCCAATCCACAAAAGTGGAGACAAATTTGACCCCAATAACTAACGTGGAATATACGTCAACAGCAACCTTGGGAAAATCCTCAGAATTATCATTAACAGCAGACTCATACATTTTCTCAGTGAAAACAATGTACTGAGTAAATGTAAAATTAGCTTTTTACAAAATTATCGTACGACAGACCACGTATTCACCCTGCACACCCTAATTGACAAACAAACAAAAAAACTAAAAAAAGCCATTGACTCAAAGGGTCTGCTATACAAATTGATGGAAAGTGGTGTACACAAACAACACGTGTGCGGCTAAAATTGGCAAGAAAAAACACATTTCTTCCCACATGGCCATGGCGTGAGACAGGGATGCAGCTTAAGCCCCACCCTCTTCAACATATCGACGAATTGGCGAGGGCACTAGAACAGTCTGCGAACCCCGCCTCACCCTACTAGAATCTGAAGTCAAATGTCTACTGTTTGCTAATGATCTGGTGCTTCAGTCACCAACCAAGGAGGGCCTACAGCAGCACCTAGATCTTCTGCACAGGTTCTGCCAGACCTGGGCCCTGACAGCAAATCTCAGTAAGACCAAAAGAATGGTGTTCCAATAAAGGTCCAGTCGCCAGGACCACAAATACAAATTCTATCTCGACACCGTTGCCCTAGAGCACACAAAAAAAGCTATACATACCTTGACCTAAACATCAGCACCACAAGTAACTTCCACAAAGCTGTGAACGATCTGAGAGACAAGGCAAGAAGGGCCTTCTATGCCATCAAAATGAACATAAAATTCGACATACCAATTAGGATCTGGTTAAAAATACCTGAATCAGTTATAGAACGCATTGCCCTTTATGGTTGTGAGGTCTGGGGTCTGCTCACCAACCAAGAATTCACAAAATGGGACAAACACCAATTGAGACTTTGCATGCAGAATTCTGCAAAAAAATATCCTCTGTGTACACTATAAAACACCAAATAATGCATGCAGAGCAGAATCAGGCCGATAACCGCTAATTATCAAAATCCAGAAAATATATGCTAAATTCTACAGCCACCTAAAAGGATTCCCAAACCTTCCATAATAAAGCCATCACCTACAGAGAGATGAACCTGGAGAAGAGTACCCTAAGCAAGCTGGTCCTGGGGCTCTGTTCACAAACACAAACAGACCCCACAGAGCCCCAGGACAGCAACACAATTAGACCCAAACAAATCATGAGAAAACAAAAAGATAATAACTTGACACATTGGAAAGAATTAACAAAAAAACGGAGCAAACGGAGCAAACAAAAAAACGGAGGCACTGTTTGGTCCTAAACAGAGAGTACACAGTGGCAGAATACCTGACCACTGTGACTGACCCAAACTTAAGGAAAGCTTTGACGATGTACAGACTCAGTGAGCATAGCCTTGCTATTGAGAAAGGCCGCAGTAGACCTGGCTGTCAAGAGAAGACAGGCTATGTGCACACTGCCCACAAAATGAGGTGGAAACTGAGATGCACTTCTTAACCTCCTGCAAAATGTATTATCATATTAGAGACACATATTTCCCTCAGATTACACAGATCGACAAAGAATTTAAAAACAAACACCATTTTGATAAACTCCCATGTCTAATGGGTGAAATACCACATTGTATCATCACAGCAGCACGATTTGTGACCTGTTTGCCACAAGAAAAAGGCAACCAGTGAAGAACAAACACCATTGTTAATACAACCCATGTCTATTTATTTTCCCTTTTGTACTTTAACCATTTGCACATCGTTATGACACTGTATATATACTGTACATAATATGACATTTGAAATGTCTTTATTCTTTTGGAACTTCTGTGAGAGTAATGTTTACTGTTCATTTCTATTGTTTATTTCACTTTTGTATATGATCTGCTTCACTTGCTTTGGCAATGTTAACATATGTCTCCCATGCCAATAAAGTACATTGAATTGAGAAAGAGCAAAACCTTTCTATGTTTACTATTCATGGTTGACCCACCATTTCTTCATTATATCCGTTTTTTTGGACTGGATTCCACATTTCTTAATGACATTTAACTGTGACACAATAAAAGTAAAGCCTTGTTCACCTTCGGAGGTGGGTTCTCCAGATACTGTGATCACAACATGGAAAATCAAGTATATTTTCTATTCTATTCTTTATCTGATTATAATGTGTATTTGACAGAGCCTATACAGGAGCTCCAGGGGACCATTTGTGTTCCTAGGGACATCAGCAGCCCTATCACATCTGATGAAGAGTACCTCAGCCCACTGGAGGAAGGCATGGACTTTGGAAGCCCAGAGCCCAGGAAGATAATTGACACTCGATTCAAGGAGCCTCCTGCCTTCCAGGTGAGACTCTATAACGCTGGTTCTCTGGTGCATATCACCTGGCTTTCGTTGACTTTCCATTATACTGTAGGACCTTGATGTGGTAAACTTGGGGCAAGGGATCAGTTTGGTATTTTGCAACTATATTTTGTTAAAAAAAATGTATTGGTATTGCAATACACTGGAAATTGATTGAATCTATAAATTGCTTCTAACTAAATCTGAAGGCACTGCGTATGGTGATTCACCTCACCCAGCATGCATTGGATGTTCCAAATAGTGTAGTTTACATTTTAATAAGTTACAGCATGGAAATTAGTCTGTGTTCTCTGCTCCAATTTCAAAATGGCTCATCATCCTTTTTAACAGGTAACTATGAATGATCAAGCGGTCATTGAAGGGCAACAGGTCACCATGTCTGTCCGAATAAGTGGGCAGCCCAAACCCATGCTTTATTGGTAGGTTTCCTGACTCCATCAAATCCTCAACTCATTCCTATTTGTTTAATGTGGAACTGACAGCATTTTAGCCAGATGAAATCTTATTAAAATCTGTTCATATACACCACCAGGAAGAATATGACACTTTAACAAAAACAATTTTTGAGAAGCTCATAGAATTTTTGGGAATGACGTACGTCATAGAGTGGGAAAGCGGCCGTACGTTTGCAAAATCAATAGACACTGCAGTAAATAAAACTGAATAAAAACATCTGTCCAGGACAGGAGTCCACGCAGACCGGTTGTAACGTCAGGAGAATGATGGGTATGGTGTCAGGCGCAGAGAGTAGAAGTTTCACGGGAAAAAACGCTTTAATGTCCACAGTAAACAGGAACAGGTACAAAAATGGGTGAAGCCAAAACACAGGCGCAAACACAACCCAAGACCACTGTTACATAAACCGGACAGCGAAAACCCAAAATCAACAATACACCTCCTACGTACAATAACAACAAGCCCGCACAAACACAAGCGGGCTAAACAAACTTAAATAGTACCCATCCCAAATACCCAACATGGAACAGGTGAAACCAATTAGACAAAAACAAACGAAAAGGAAAAAGGGATCGTTGGCAGCTAGTAGACCGGCGACGACGACCGCCGAGCGCCACCCGAACAGGAAGGGGAGCCACCTTCGGTGATATTCGTGACACCGGTGCCATAGCCATAGCCAATCAGAGCTATAGTACGCCTATATGCAAAGAAGCCATTTGCCGCACGGGCCTGCCATCATTCACTTTGAACTGGACTGGAAAGTCACGCTGTTGCAGTAGCAACAGATCATTAGAACGCATTCGCCCGAAAGCCACAAAATGCACCTAAATGGATTTCTGCATTTATGTGAATACCACTGCAGTCCTCTTACATTTGGAAACTTCACAAACAACCATGAAAAGGTATGCTCTCTCTCCTTCAGTTACCTATGCACATTAACAACAAAAAGATCAAAAACAAATGCTAGCCAGAGCGAGATCAGCTAAAATATAACAAGGGAACATTAGAGATTTCAAACTTTTTCAGCTAGTTGGCTGTCAAAATTGCACTGATAAACAATTGGGAATAGTAGCCTGCTCGTTGTTCTGCAGCTTGCCTGCCAATGCATGAATGTACCAACCCACGTTTTGACAACTGAATGGGAACTTGCCTGCCTGCCCACCCATTTGCTCGATGCCAAATACATTTGAATGACAACTAAGAGATATGCTAACTGTGTATAACAGTCATTCAAGTTCAGCGTAGCAAGCTAGCCATATCTTGCTAGCTAACCAAACACCACACCTGCAGTGTCTCTAGCTGTAGCCAACGAAAAACGATATGAGGGGGAAAAGTCGGTCACTCACCCACTCCTCCAATGACATGACATCCTCCCAGCAGCTAGGTAGCTAGCTAGCTAGCTAACGTTAGGTGGCATCTTTTTAGCTTGATAAATAAATAGCTAGTTACATACATAAATACTCTAGCTCAGGGGTGTCAAACTCAATCAGTGCACGGGCCATATAAAAAAATAAAAAACTCGCGGACCAGACATAGCCTATTTGTTTTGTTTTTTAATGTGCAACTGCGACCCAAACTGGCTATTGTTTTATTATGAATAAATATGGCCCTGAGCCTACAGAGTGGCGCAGCGGTCAAAGGCACTGCGTTGAGGCATCACTACAGACCCGGGTTCGATCCCAGGCTGTGTCACATCTGGCCGTGACCGGGAGACCAATAGGGCGGTGCACAATTGGCCCAGCGTTGTTAGGGCCTGGGGGGCTTTACTTTCGTCATTGCGTTTTAGCAACTCCTAGTGGGGGCCAGTGCGTCTGCAGGCTGACTTCGGTCGTCAATTGAACGATGTTTCCTCCAACACATTGGTGCGGGTGGGTGTTAAGAAGAGCGGTTTGGCGGACCAATGCCAAATCTTTTCCATCTCCTGAATAGGTGTTGTCGTGCCCTTTTTCATGACTGTCTTGTTGTGTTTGGACCATAACAGTTTGTTGGTGATGTGGACACCAAGGAACTTAAAGCTCTCAACCTGCTCCGCTACAGCCTCGTCGATGAGAATGGGGGCGTGCTCGGCCCTCCTTTTCCTGTAGTCTACGATCATCTGTGTTTTCTTGATTACGTTGCGGGAGAGGCTGACACCACACTGCCAGGTCTCTGACCTCCTCCCTATAGGCTGTCTCATCGTTGTCTGTGATTAGGCCTACCACTGTTGTGTCGTCGGCAACACTGTTGTGTTATCTGTCCTGGATCCCCCACTCTACTACTCCCTTGGATTCCACCCCGGACCTGCTTACCCTGTCTCAAACCCTCTCGCTCCAGCCTCAGCCTCCGCACCTGATCTCCAGCAACCCTCCCGAGCATCCCCTGACCTGCACTCCATCTTCCCCCTGTAAATAAATACCTTGGTTACTTCATCCCAGTTTCCTCGTCTGAGTCTGCTCTTGGATTTCCCTGTTCCACTCCGCGTAACAGTACGATCTGGCCAAGAACCCAGCAGACTCTCGCTGGCCAAGGCGCCCTGCTCGAGCAACATGACCAAGCCCTGAAAGCCCTTCTGGAGCACATCAAGGAGTTTTCACCGGAGACTGTCTGACCTACAGGGTCGAACCTTCGCCCAACCCGTCCCAAGTCCTTCTTCTCCTCCCCGAGAGCCATTTGTTCCGACTCCCGAGCACTACGATGGCAACCTCGGAGCTTGCAGAGCCTTTTTAGTACAATGTTCACTACTATTTGAGCAACAGCCCTACTTTTATGCTAGCGAACAGGGCAATATTTCCTTTCCTGGGCCACGGCGGTGTGGGAGAGACAGTCCCCCATCTGCTTCTCCGACTCCAGATTCAAGGAGGAGATGAAGAAAGTCTTCGACCACCCAGTCCGCGGTAAGGATGCCGCTAAACGACACTTGTCCCTCCGTCAAGGCCCCCATAGTGTTGCTGAGATGGCATGTGAGGTTTGCACCCTCGCCTCAGAGTGGCTCGAATGAGGAGGCCCTTCAGGGAGCATTCTGGAACGGGCTCACTGAGACCCTCAAGGGTGAGTTGGTGTCCAGGGATGAGCCTGATAGACTTGATGAACTCATCTCTCTCGCTATCCGCATCGACTACCGTCTCCGTGAGCGTCGGAGGGAGAGGGTAGATAAGGTTGCATGTACCATAACATCTGCTTCAGTGCCTTGCTCTCCTTCTCCGACTGCATCCCATCCCCAGGCTCGTCCAGATCCTGAACCCATGCAGCTCGGCCGCGGCCCGTCTCTCTCCAGAGGACAGGCAGCGACGAATCTGCACTAGGAGCTGCCTATACTGTGGCCAGGTTGGTCAATTTTTCTCCTTGTTCCCTGTGTCCAGCAAAAGAGGGGGCTCAGCAGTAGTGGGGGATATACTGTTGAACCAAATCGCCTGCCCATCTTCCCCCAGACCCCTGCTTGAAGGAAACCTTGTGTGGTGGAGCCAGGCTTTTCCTCTGTCTGTTCTCATCGATTCGGGCGCCGACGAGAACTTCCTGGACCGGGGTGTCGTTAACCATTTGGGCCTGGACACTGTTCCACTCGATTCACATCTTGATGCCAGCGCTATCAATGGAAAGCTCCTCGCCCGTGTCTGTGAGAGAACCATCCCTGTCATCCTGCGTCTTTGTGGCAATCACCAGGAAAATATCAGTTTCCACATAATCGACTGTCCTTACTCTCCCCTAGTTCTTGGCCATCCATGGTTAAAGCTACACAACCCACAGGTTGACTGAACCGCCAGAAAGGTAACCAGTTGGGATTCATTTTGTCACTATAATTGTTTACATTCTGCCCTTCCCCCTGCCTTGTCTGTGCCTCAGTTCATTCCAGAACCTCCGGAGCTGTCATCAGTTCCTACCGAGTATCACAATCTTGTCTTCAGCAAGCACCACGCCCTGTTGCTTCCGCCTCATCGGCCGTACGACTGCGCCATTGACCTCCAGCCTGGAGCTCCTCTCCCCAGTAGCCAGTTGTTTAACCTCTCTCTTCCCGAGCAAGAGGCTATGGAGAGTTACATCCAGGATTCTCTGGCTGCAGGACTTATCAAGCCATCTTTCTCCTCGGTGGGTGCTGGGTTTTTCTTTGTGAAGAAGAAGGATGGGTCACTGAGGCCATGCATGGACTTCCGTGGACTGAATAATATCACTGTTAAGAAGTACCCCTTGCCACTCATCCGCTCTGCTTTTTCCCCCCTCCATGGTGCCACGGTGTTTACCAAACTCGACCTCCGGAATGCCTACCACCTTGTCTGCATAAGAGAGGGGGACGAGTGGAAAACTGCGTTCAACACACCACCGGGTCACTTTGAGTATTTGGTCATGCTTTTTGGTCTTACTAACACCCCTGATGTTTTCCAGAACTAGTCAATGACGTGCTAAGGGATGTGATTGGACGATTCGTTTTTGTCTGTTTAGATTACATCCTGATTTTTTCAAGGACCCTGAGGCTCACCAGCAACACAGTCACCAAGTTCTTCAACGGCTGTTGGAGAATAAGCTTTTTGTTAAAGCTGAAAAATTTGAGTTCCATGCTGCCACAGTGTCTTTCCTGTGTTATATTATTGCACAGGGACAGTTACGTATGGACCCCGCCAAGGTCATGGCAGTCACAGAGTGGCCTGCGCCCTCCAACCTGAAGCAGCTACAGCGTTTCCTGGGGTTTGCACATTTTTACAGCCGTCTAGCAGCACCTCTCACCACTCTCACCTCCACTCCGTTCCACTGGACTCCTGAGGCAGAGGCAGCTTTCCTGGAACTCAAGCGTCGCTTCACCTCCGCTCCGGTCCTTACTCAGCCCGTCCCAGAACTCTAGTTCATCGTGGAGGTGGACTCCACTGACACCGTCGTAGGTGCTGTTCTGTCTCAACGTTCCCCCTATGATCAGAATGTTCACCCATGTTCGTTCTTTTCCCGTAAGCTCTCACCTGCTGAGAGGAACTTTGACATCGGTAACCAGAAACTCCTGGCAGTTAAGCTGGCTCTGGAGGAATGGCGTCACTGACTGAAGGGCACTGTAACCCCCTTCATCGTGTGGACTGACCATAAAAACCATCCAGACCGCCAAACGTCTGACCTCCCTGCAAGCCAGGTGGGCCTTGTTCTTCGGTAGATTCAATTTCACACTCACTTATCGCCCTGGTTCGAAGAATACCAAGCCTGAAGCCCTCTCTCGCCAGTTCACCACCGACAACACGGGTACCAAGCCAGAAGCCATTGTGCCATCCACCTGCATCGTTGCCGTCGTCACCTGGGAGATCGAGTCTCTTATCCTCCAGGCTCAGCAGAACCAGGCTGACCCTGGTAACGATCCTAGTAATGCTCTGTTTTTTCCAGATTGTGTTCGCTCTGATGTTCTTCAGTGGTGCCATTCTACCCACCTCACCTGTCACCATGGTATGAAACGGACCCTCGCCTTCCTGCGTCAGCGCTTTTGGTGGCCCACCATGGAGAGAGATGTCTGGGAGTGTGTCTCAGCCTGTACGGTTTGTGCCCGGAACAAAACCTTCACTAAACCCACTTCCAGTCTGCTCCACCCTCTTCCTATACCCAGTCGCCCCTGGTCACACATAGCTCTGGACTTCATCACTGGCCTTCCCCCCATCTAACGGTAACTCCGTCATCCTCACCATTATTGACAGGTTTTCCAAAATGGCTCACTTCATTCCGCTCTCCAAGCTACTGTCCTCCAGAGAGACTGCGGACCTGTTAGTATCCCATGTATTTCGTCTACATGCATCCCCACTAACATTGTTTCCGACAGAGGACCCCAGTTTACCTCCTAGGTATGGAGATCCTTCTGTTCAGCTCTTGGTATCAATGTCAGTCTTTCTTCTGGATATCACCCCCAGACCAACGGCCAGAACGAACGGGCCAACCAAGAGATGGAGACTGCCCTACGCTGGGTGACTTCTGCTAACCCTTCCTCCTGGAGCACTCAGATACCCTGGGTTGAATATGTCCACAATACCCTCACCAACACCTCATCAGGTATGTCACCCTTCGAGTGCGCTCTGGGTTACCACCCCCCCCTTGTTCCCCGCCCAAGAGGTTGAGGTTGCGGTTCCCTCTGTCCAGGACCATCTGCACTGTTGTCACCGTACCTGGAGGAAGGCCTGTGCTGAGGACCCAGTCCCAAGCCAACCGTCGCCGGGCCTCAGCTCCAGTCTATACCCAGGGTCAAAAGGTATGGCTCTCATTGAAGGTAGCATCAAAGAAACTTTCCCCCCGCTTCATTGGTCCCTTTGAAATCGACCGTGTCATTAACCCCTCTGCTGTGCACCTGAAACTCCCAGACTCACTTATGATCCACCCCACCTTCCATGTGTCCCTGATTAAACCTGTCTGCTCCAGTCCCCTGTCTCCTCCTGCAGCAGCTCCTCCAGCCCCTCGGCTCATACCGTCTGGCGGCTTGTGGATGTGCGCCGTCGGGGTCGCGGCTGGCAGTACCTGGTGGACTGGGAGGGATACGGGCCTGAGGAGCGCTGCTGGGTGCCTCCCAGTCCGTCTGTTTCCCTGCCTGACGCTGTTTTCCTATCTACTACAGTTCTGCCTGCTCTGACTCTGGTCTTTGTCTCCTGTTCCACGTCTCCTGTTCCACGTCTCATCAATCTATTACTCTGTCCTGGATCCCCCACTCTACTTCTCCCTTGGATTCCCCCCGGACCTGCTTACCCTATCTCAACCCCTCTCACTCCATCCAGCCTCAGCACCTGATGTCCAGCAACCCGCCTGAGCTTCCCCTGACCTGGACTCCATCTTCCAATAAATACCTTGGTTACTTCATCACAGTTTCTTTGTCTGAGTCTGTTCTTGGGTTCCCCTGTTCCACTCCGTGTAACAGACTGTGGCATGTGTCTGTACACTTTCCCTCTGCTGCGTGCTTCTGTCTCCTATTCGGCCTTTAAGCCTTGTGTTAGAAACATGCACTAGCCTATTAGCCACGTAATGACTGACTTGTGATCATTGCCCTTGCTAGTTTGATTGTATTGACATTCCTAGTCTTACAGTAATTTCTTTCAAAATATTGAGTCATTGAAACTGAAACGGTGTGGGTGGCGGCAGCAAACAATCTACCAGGCCAGCTGTGATTTACAACCTGATAGCAATATGTTTTGGACTACCAAGAAATGTAAATTATATTATTATTGCTGAATTATGTTAATCTTGCATTGAACATCTATTCTGTCAACAATGCCTTACTGTACGTCATGGAATTTTGAGTCAAATAGAAGCTATTTTCAAAACCTTTTATCAAGTTGTTCCTTAAGCATAAACTGGGAATTTGATATTTTTGACTGATATTATGATTGTCTTTTTGTTTCATATGTGCAAAGTAGTTAAAACGCTATCAGTTCCACTTTAAGCCTGCTGTAACATATAAGGGATATTGTTAATATTGAGAAACACTAGTGACACATATCTTGTCATTTGTGTTTTGTGCATGCTCCACGTTGTCAAGGTTCACATTGGCAAGACAATGGTTGCTAGGTTTCTGTAATACATTTACATGTTACCTTTATGAAACCAATGTACTGTAGTTCACAGTGCATTGTAATACATCTGGAAACATTGCAAACATAGAACTCTCCCTTGGTTCAGGCTGAGGGACAGGATGACGATAAAGACAGACTTGCGCCACACCGTGTGTGAGACTGAGGACGGCACTTTTGAAATGACCATCAACTCACCTCAGAAGTTGGACACAGGAGTGTACACCTGCAAGATCATCAACGAGTATGGAACAAAGCAATGTGAATGCAAACTGGAAGTGAAAGGTACAGTACAGTAATTGGTTGTGTTTTCTATTTCCAAATCCTCTCTTTGCTGTAAGCCAATCACATAATACATAACATTGGATAACAATTTGTGTGAGCTACTGTATGTACAGTTGAAGTCGGAAGTTTACATACACTTAGGTTGGAGTCATTCAAACTCGTTTTTCAACCACTCCACAAGTTTCTTGTTAAAAACTATAGTTTTGGCAAGTTGGTTAGGACATCTACTTTATGCATGAAACAAGTAATTTTTCCAACAATTGTTTACAGGCAGATTATTTAACTTATAATTCACTGTATCACAATTCCAGTGGGTCAGAAGTTTACATACACTAAGTTGACTGTGCCTTTAAACAGCTTGGAAAATTCCAGAAAATGAATGTCATAGCTTTAGAAGCTTCTGTTAGGCTAATTGACATCAGTTCAGTCAATTGGAGGTGTTTTTTAAAAGTTACTTCGCCTTTATATAACCAGGTAGGCCATTTGAGAACAAGTTCTCATTTACAACTGCGATCTGGCCAAGATAAAGCAAAGCAGTGCGACAATAACAACACAGAGTTACACATGGAATAAACAAATGTACAGTCAATAACACAATAGAAAGTAATCTATATACAGTGTGTGCAAATGAGGTTAGGGAGGTAAGGCAATAAATAGGCCGTAGTGGCGAAGTAATTACAATTTGGCAATTAACACAGCGATTGGTGTGCATAAGATGAATGTGCAAGTCGAGATACTGGGGTGCAAAGGAGCAAAAAAATGAATAACAATATGGGGAGGAGGTAGTTGGATGGGCTATTTACAGATGGGCTATGTACAGGTGCAATGATCTGTGAGCTGCTCTGACAGCTGATGCTTAAAGTTAGTGAGGGAGATATGAGTCTCCAGCTCAGTGATTTTTGCAATTCGTTCCAGTCCATTGGCAGCAGAGAACTGGAAGGAAAGGCGGCCAAACGAGGAGTTGATTTTGGGGGTGACCAGTGAAATATACCTGCTGGAGCGTCTACTACGGGTGGATGCTGCTATGGTGACCAGTGAGCTGAGATAAGGCGGGGATTTACCTAGCAAAGACTTATCGATGACCTGGAGCCAGTGGGTTTGGCGACGAATATGAAGCGAGGGCCAGCCAACGAGAGCATACAGGTCGCAGTGGTGGGTAGTATATAGGTATTTGGTGACAAAACGGATGGCACTGTGAAAGACTAGATCCAATTTGTTGAATAGAGTGTTGGAGGCTATTTTGTAAATGACATCGCCGAAGTCAAGGATCGTTAGGATAGTCAGTTTTACGAGGGTTTGTTTGGCAGCATGAGTGAAGGATGCTTTGTTGTGAACTGGAACTGGCTGTAAGAACTGGTAATCTAGTGTGTTCGGAAGAGAGAGTAAAAGGAGCAGGTTTCTGGGAGCGGAAGAATAGATTCAAGGCATAATATACAGACAAGGGTATGGTAGGATGTGAATCCAGTGGAGGTAAACCTCGGCATTGAGTGACGATGAGAGAGGTTTTGTCTCTAGAGACACCATTTAACCTGTTTGGGGTGCAGCCCGACACCGGTACACTTATGACAACATCCAGCTCAAGTGCAGGGCGCGAAATTCAAAAGCTATTTTTTAAAAATATTTAACTTTCACACATTAACAAGTCCAAGACACCAGATGAAAGATAATCTTCTTGTGAATCAAACCAACATGTCCGATTTTTAAAATGTTTTACAGGGAAGACAAAATATGTAAATCTATTAGCTAACCACGTTAGCAAATGACACCACTTTTCTAACTCCATCAGTTTCTTACTCCATCAGGTGCTATCACAAATTCGACCAAATAAAGATATATATTGTCAGGACCCGGTGCGAGAAACAGTCACTAATAATCGTCAGAACCCAGAAGATGAGGCAGACACAGCAGTACTAGAGATGGTGGTTTAATTAAAGAATAAAATCTTCAGGCAAAGAAACTCAATCCACAATGTCCAAAAATAAAGCCAAGAGGCACAAAATGGAAATCCTCCAAAACACAAAAGAAACTCCACAAAGTGGTAAAAAACAGCAGGGAAAAACAAACCTCAAAAGACTACTCAAATAATACACAAGAACTAAACCAGAGAACCTCTGGAAAATCCAACAAGAGAAATATCTGTATAAAACAAAGCTTGGGCTGGGGCTGGGTGCTAACTTACAAACACTGAGCAAGGAACTGAGGAACACACAGGGTTTAAATACTAACAAGGGAATGACCTACAGGTGCAAACAATATTAAGAGCAAGAAAAACAAAAGGTACAAAAAAGGTGCAATGGGGACATCTAGTGACCAAAACCCGAACAGTCTTGGCCAAAACCTGACAATATATAGCCACTAACCAAGAAACAAATTCATCAGATGACAGTCTGATAACATATTTATTGTATAGCATATGTTTTTTTTGAAAAATGTGCATATTTATGGTATAAATCATAAATTACATTTCAGCTACAATCAGAAATTGCACCGAAAGCAGCCATAACATTTACAGACACCAACGTCAAATAACTAATTACTCATCATAAAACATATCTAAGAAATACATACTGTGCAGCAATTGAAAGACAGGATTCTTGTGATTCCAGACAATATTTCCGATTTATTAAATGTTTTACAGCGAAAACAAAATGTAGCGCTATGTTAGCATAGCCACAATAGCCAGACACACTTGGGCGCCCGCGACCAGTTGACATGCACGACAGATATATGAAATAACATTATAAATTGGTTCTTACTTTGGCTGATCTTTCATCAGAATGTTGATCAGGGTGTCCTTTGTCCAGATGAGTCGTTGTTTGGAGTCAGAATAGCAACTTTCCCTTCTCACTTAGCATTGGCACTGGTCGACTGGCACGGATTTGTCCAACGTAAAAAAAGTCAGAGAACGGAACACGGCAAAACTCCCGAAAAAAAATCAAATAATCTGATTAAACTATATTGAAAAAACATACATTACGATGATATGGTCTCATTTATCAAATAAAAACCCAGCCGGAGATTGTTCCCGTCCAAAACCGCAGCAAAACAGAACGCAATATCACTCCCAAGTCGCGCGCTTCAGACTTCCGGAAGTGGTCGGTCACGTCAAAGAAATAGCTCTTATTCAACCTCTGAACAAGATGATCACAAAATTTCTTCTCTCACACCCTCTTGACACCCAGAGCAAGGCGTATGGAGTGTACGTAGGGTCTTACGTATAATGACCATGTATAGGCATAACGTTGAAGCGAGCATAGATTTCTGACATTCTACTTCTTGGTCAGGGAAAGTGCTGCCAAATGACTTCTGTACCACTCAGAGAAAAAATTAGAACGGTTTTAGAAACTAGAGATTGTTTTCTATCCAATATTAATAATAATATGCATATTGTAAGAGCAAAAATTGATTAAGAGGCCGTTTGAAAATTGGCACATATTTTCCAGTTTTTCCAATACGCCCCCTGCAGCCATAACAGGTTAAACCAGGTGAGGTCACCGCATGTGTGGGAGGTGGAACAAAAGGGCTAGCTAAGGCATATTGTGCAGGCCTGGAGGCTCTACAGTGAAATAAGACAATAATCACTAACCAAAACAGCAATGGACAAGGCATATTGAAATTGGGAAGAGGCATGCGCAGCCGAGTGATCATAGAGACCAGTGAGTAGCTAGGCGAGCTGCAGACATGCGATTCAGACAGCTAGCGGGCCGGAGCTGGCAGAAGGGCCTTAGGGGGACGTCGCGATGAAAGTGTTTGTTGTAGCCCCCTCGGACTGTAACGTTGGCAGACCAGTTGTGATGGATCAGCAGTGCTCCGTGTTGGTAGTAAAAGGGTCCAGGCCAATTAGCAAAAGAGGTATTGTAGCCTAAGAAATTGGCTGATGAACCTCTTCAGCTAACTGTCCGATATGCTCTAGAAAGCTAGCGGGCCGCTGCTAGCAGGCTAGCGGATGGGCCTTCAGGGTTCGTCGCGACGGAGGAGCCTGTTGAAACCCCCTTGGGCGGATTACGTCGGTAAACCAGTCGTGATGGATCGGCGGGGCTCCATGTCAGCAGTAAAAGGGGTCCAGGCCAATTGGCAAAATAGGTATTGTAGCCCAATGAGTGGCTGATGGACAACTTCAGCTAGCCGGGAGATGGGCCTAGCACGAGGCTAGTTCCCGGCCAACTGGTGCTTGCTTCAGGACGTTAGCCAGGAGTAGCCACTCGGATAGCAGCTAGCTAGCTGCGCTGATCCAGATGAAAAGGTTCAGAGCTTGCAGTAGGAATCCAGAAATATGGAGATTTGGTGGATAAAAAGCAGTCCAGTATGCTCTGGGTTGAATCGCGCTGTGCAAACTGGCAGGAGTTGACTAGGCTAAGGTTAGCAGATGACCGCTAACAGTGGCTAACTGACTACTAGCTAGCAGCTAGTTAGCTGGCTAGCTACTGTTGGGGGTTCCGGTTCGTGTGACTGGACAGTCCAGCAGGCATCGGCTGTGTAGCCGAGTGATCATAGGGTCCAATAAGCAACACTAGATGAAACAGGGAACAGTTCAGTAGTCGATTACTACGTTGAGCGAGCGGGAGACACGGCGTTCAGGGAGCTAGCAGATGGATCATCACCAAACATCCACGACGCAGAGGCCATCAGCCGAGTTACATCAGCAGACCAGCTGCTGGAGCCCCGTGATGGATCGGCGGGGCTCCGTGTCAACAAAGGGTCCAGGCCAATTGGCAAGAGAAGTGTTGTAGTTGGTGTACTTCGTTTGCAAGCTGGGAGATGGGCCTAGCTAGAGGCTAAATGGTGCGTGCTTCGGGACAAGGGCGTTAGCCACAATAGCAACTAGCTAACTGCCAAGATCCGGTGTAATGGTCCAGAGCTTGCGGCAGGAATCCGGTGATGTAGTGGAATGTACCTGTGGATGTATTTCAAGGCCTACCTTCAAACTCAGTGCCTCTTTGCTTGAGAAAATCAAAAGAATTGAGCCAAGACCTCAGAAAAAAATTGTAGACGTCTACAAGTCTGGTTCATCCTTGGGAGCAATTTCCAAATGCCTGAAGGTACCACATTCATCTGTACAAACAATAGTACGCAAGGAAAAACACCATGGGACCACTCAGCTCCTAGAGATGAACGTACTTTGGTGCAAAAAGTGCAAATCAATCCCAGAACAACAGCAAAGGACCTTGTGAGATGCTGGAGGAAACCGGTACAAAAGTATCTATATCCACAGTAAAACGAATCCTATATTGACGTAACCTGAAAGGCCGCTCAGGAAGGAAGAAGCCACTGGTTCAAAACCGCCATAAAAAAAGCCAGACTACCGTTTGCAACTGCACATGGGGACAAAGATCGTACTTTTTGGAGAAATGTCCTCTGGTCTGATGAAACAAAAATATAACTGTTTGACCATAATGACTATCGTTATGTTTGGAGGGAAATGGGGGAAGATTGCAAGCCCAAGAACACCATCCCAACCGTGAAGCACGGGGGTGGCAGCATCATGTTGTGGGGGTGCTTTGCTGCAGGAGGGACTGGTGCACTTCACAAAATAGATGGTATCATGAGGTAGGAAAATGATGTGGATAAATTGAAGCAACATCTCAAAACATCAGTCAAGAAGTTAATGCTTGGTCTCAAATGCGTCTTCCAAATGGACAATGACCCCAAGCATTCTTCCAAAGTTGTGGCAAAATGGCTTAAGGACAACAAAGTCAAGGTATTGGAGTGGCCATCACAAAGCCCTGACCTCAATCCCATATAAAATGTGTGGGCAGAACTGAAAAAGCGTGTGCGAGCAAGAAGGCATACAAACCTGACTCAGTTACACCAGCTCTGTCAGGAGGAATGGGCCAAAATTCACCCAACTTATTGTGGGAAGCTTGTGGGGGGCTACCTGAAACGTTTGACCCAAGTTAAACAATTTAAAGGTAATGCTACTAAATACTAATTGAGTGTATGTAAACGTCTGACCCACTGGGAATGTGATGAAAGAAATAAAAGCTGAAATAAATCATTCTCTCTACTATTATTCTGACATTTCACATTCTTAAAATAAAGTGGTGATCCTAACTGATCTAAGACAGGGAATTTTTACTAGGATTATATGTCAGGAATTGTGAAAAACTGAGTTTAAATGTATTTGGCTAAGGTGTATGTAAACTTCAGACTTCAACTGTACATACAATGCCTTATAACGTTGATTGTCATGCATTATGATACACTTATAATGTTACAACATTGACTATAAACATAGTAATACGTGTAGTAATAAGCTATAAACTCATGTCATTCATTACAACATCCTTTATGATGTTATATAGATCATTGACTATAATGCCTTATGAGACTAAAATGCATGACGTATTATTCCGCCGCTTTGAAAACGCAGGTGATATTTTAAATACCTTAGTAAATATAACTCTGCGACTGACCGATGACGAACATGAAACAGGGTTGACAGAATATTAACTCCTGTCCTGTGCATCCCCTAGTGCCCCCGGTGGAGCCAGGCCTCACCATCATCCGTCCAGTGAAGGACATTACGGCGGATGCCGGCGAGACAGTCATGTTTGAGTGCCACGTAATTGGACCACTGGACACGGACGTCGATTGGCTGGCAGATGGGAAGCTGATCCAGCCGGCTCTGCTCAACTGCAAAATGCATTTTGATGGGAAGAGGTGCAGGCTGCTCCTCAACTCAGTGCATGAGGATGACAGCGGCATGTACACGTGCAAGCTGACCTCGGCCAAAGGTGAACTCTTAACTGCACTGTCACCCGCTTCACTTGTTCTCTTCATCTCTGAGGTCTTGCAAGAAGAGTCATGCTCTTCATTTTCATTCATGTTGGTAGAATAACCAAACGTTTCCTCTTTTTTTTAAACACACTTTTAATCTTGGTATATCATTAGGTTATATACATATACACTATATAGATGAATAAATGTGTAGTTAAGAACATCAACTTCCCAGAATCAAATTGTTGCTCTTGAAATAAGTTGAATGACCATTGAATTCATAAAACCGGTATTGTACTTTTTTTTTGCTTTCTTCTCCTTTTCAACTTCATTTTCAAGTTCGTTGCTTTACTTTGGCCTTGTTTCGTTTTAGAGGAACTGACCTCGAGTGGCCAACTCAAAGTCATTCCCTCCGTCGAGCCCCTATTCACCCGTAAACTGGACGTCTTAGAGGTGATCGAGGGCCGTAACGCCCGCTTTGACTGCAAGGTCAGCGGAACACCACCTCCCAGAGTCAGCTGGGGACATTTCGGTAGGAGAACCATTTTCATTATGTTCACCTAGCCTGGTCCCAGATCTGTTTGTGCTATGTAGCCAAACATGACAATAACCATAGGAGGACAAACAGCCATTGTCTCCATAGTGATTTTATTGGCCAAAACCTTATAATTGTGCACACTGCAAACAAGCATAACAGTAGTAATTACTATGTAACAATGTGTACCTGCACTGTCAATGTAGATATAAATATACAGCACAACACAGATTTGGGACCAGGCTAGTTTACCACCAAATTAGCTCTTATTGCTATTCTAGAGCATATAGTAGTTTACACGGTTGTTCAGGGTCAATGTAATCATGTATGGAACCGTATATTTACATCTACATTGACAGTGCAGGTGCGCATTGTTACATTACTAATGTTATACTTGTTTGCAGCATGTACAATTTCAAGGTTTTGCAAATTAAATCGCTATGGAGACGATGTCTGTATGTCCTCTTCTCTCCTCAGACCATACACTGGTAGAGAGCGATGATGTGCGCATCTTACAAGAGGGAGGTCGTCACTCCCTCATCATCTCTCATGTCACCAATGAGGACGAGGGCTTTTACACGGTCATCGCTCGCAATCCACATGGCGACGCCGAGAGCTCCGCTGAGCTCTATGTCCAGGAGCCCAGACCTGCTATCTCATCTCAAATGTAGGAACACACTTACCACCTACAGTCCTCACCATACAGATTTAGGATCTTCATTTGATCACTCTTTTGTTGCTGAGAATTTTCCTGCAGTGCAGGAAATGCAAATTTGTAGTGTATCAACATTTAAAAAGGCGATAACACTTTACATTAAGTTGTCCCTGTTACTATGTAACTAACACAGTAATAACTTAACAATATAGTAGTTACATAGGTTTTACTATGTAATTACATGGTAATAGGTTTGTTGAGGAATCAGTTATTACACAATTGGAACAAGGAATGCGTAATTACACATTCAGTTGTTGGTTATACCACAGTTGTAACTACTGATGTTATTAATCCCCTAAGGTCGATGTCCGAGCCCCCATGAAATCGAATTACCATAATACAAAATTCCCCATAAAAATCTGTCCGTTTAAGGTAGAGATGTTTTTTTCTTCATAGGATACATCTAAATCCACCGCATCTGCTTATGCCGCACTTCCAAATCTGTGGTGAAAGGTGACAGAGCTTGAGTGGTGTTTGTCAGACCAAGAGACAAAATCGTCTGTAGCGTCCGAACCCTCTATGGAAAGATGAGACGGTCACGAACACGACGGTATTCTCCGTTTTGATATACGACCTCCGCAAGTGTTAGGAGACTCGTCTGAAGTCAGTTCAGCCAATCTGCCGACTTCTGTCTGTAGCGTCCAAACCGCTTGGGCTATACACTCTCACGAACATGTTTTGCTCTAGAATGCCCACAGGCTTCACAAAACTCATCTGAAGGTCCCCCGGTACTAAAATGAATGGAAGTACAGTATATATGGAGACTGTTTAATGCCAAAAATATGGGGTTAAATACATATTTAAAAAAATGTTTTCTGATCCTTCTTATATCTCTCGTATATAGCGGAGAAACTTCAAAAACAAACTTATTTTGGGGGGACTATCTGTTCCATGCAGTGAATCTGTTATTCAATGCGTTTGTATGGGGCTAATAGCAGTAAGACCAAAAATGATTTATCAAATATTTTTTTTAGATATGTTTTTATGCTTCAAGGGGCTTAGACACGGCTTAGACTCTGACGGGATAAACATTTTCGTGTTCAACTTTAAGTAATGTTTGTAATTACATATTTGAAAGTCATGTGTGAATTACCATGTTAAAAAGTCTAACCAAAATATGACCTTATTATATATAACTACAAGGTGTCACTACCATCGAATCCACATGCAAATCCACATGCAATACCAGGGTTGATTAATAGGCCAGGACCTGGTAACAACAATAGTAACTATTATTAGCTACCGGTCATTTTCAGTTAGTTTATTCCTATGTTATGACCTGGCTCAAAGGCCATACCGAATCAAGTGTAATGTAAGAACAATGTACTTACATAGGATATACTCATAATTCTCATGTAGCTACTCAGGATCAAGCAACTTAATGTAAAGTGAAACCCAGTAGGGTGTAACCTCTATAATTACTATGTGGTTACAATGTAACAACCTTTGCAGACAATGGGCTAACCAGGAGAAATTAAGAGACAGGAGAACATTACGTGTAGCCCTTTAGGTTACATTGTATTTACAATTAAGCAATATTTAACAACCAACTCTCTAATTACAAGGGATATACATGTATTTACAATGTACTTAATGTAAAGTGAAGTGTCATTTTAATTACTTTGTAGTTACATGTGCGTACCGTTAGGATGCATGGGGAGATAGTAGCTCGGTGATGTACCGTCTAAACTGTGATTATATGTGAAAGCCAGACAACATAGTTTAAATTAACCCTTTAAAATCGATAAATAAATATATCCCCAAGCAGCCAGGAGAGAGCGAGTGGTCAGTTATACACAAAAGGGAAACAGTCTTTGAGTAAAACGACACTGAGACTCAAACCTTCCCTTAGAGGAAAAGAAAAATACTAACTTTTAGATGCAAGTGAGAGCAACGGACGAAGGAAGGAAATCCAGGAAAACATAGATAAAATGCTTTGAATGATCACGAACACAAACAATCTGTTAAAAATGTAGATTTGCTTGAAAGGAATGTAGTCTATCGTGACAGATATGCATATACAGGGCGGAGTGTGGACGGAAAGACAACAACATGGACCTTCTGGAAACAATGGTGCAAACTTTAGAAGATGAACTGGATCAGCTAGAAAACAGATCGAGACAAAATAATATGAGAATATTGTCCCTACCGGAAGATGAGGGAAAACAGGGGACCTTTCCATCTACGTGATTAAGCTGATATCGGAGGAACTTGGCGTGGATGTATCCCCAGAGGATCAGGAGTGGGCATGAAGGAGAAAAACGCTAAATACCCTTGCATGGTAACCTTTTAAGATGTGGAACTATCAGACCAAAGTCAACATTCTGAGGGCACATGGGGAAAAGGAGATCAAGGTCCAGGGCCAGTCCATTCGATTCTTCCAGGACCTGTCTTCCAGGCTGAGAAAAAGCGCAAGCAATCCATTCCGATCAGACATTCACTGGAGGAAAAAGGAGTCAAGTCTCAACTCCAATTCCCGGCAGTACTGTGGGTATGGAAGGGAACACAGAGAATGGAGTTCACAAGCGCTAATGAAGCCCTGAACAGGCTGCAGCAAACCTTTTCAGTTTAAAGAGAGCCCGGTGCCTTGAGGAGCGATAGAGGTAAAACAGATAAGCACAATAGGCTACAGACAGTGATGCCTAAGACCAGTTTATCATAAATTGAGACAATATTCCTTCCCCCTCCTCACACAACAATCTAGACTATTGTCCACAAGTAACTGTTCTTCTCTAGGAAGTAATGCCAGAAATAGCCGATGCCAGTGAAATGCATGGTACATTAGGGCTGTCCCCGACTAAAAAAATAAATATTGGTCAACCGAGAGTCGATTGGTTGAAACTTGAAAAAGTGTATTTTTCCATATACAGTGCCTTGCAAAAGTATTCATCCCCCTTGGCATTTTTCCTATTTTGTTGCATTACAACCTGTAATTAAAAATGATTTTTATTTAATTGGATTTCATGTAAAGGACATAAACAAAATAGTCCAAATTGGTGAAGTGAAATTCCCAAAAATTACATGTTTAAACAAATTCTAAAAAAATTTAAACGGAAAAGTGGTGCGTGCAAATGAAGCCCCTAAATAAGATCTGGTGCAACCAATTACCTTCAGAAGTCACATAATTAGTTAAATAAAGTCCACCTGTGTGCAATCTAAGTGTCACATGATCTCAGTGTATATACACCTGTCCTGAAATGTCCCAGAGTCTGCCACACCACTAAGCAAGAGGCAACACCAAGCAAGAGGCAATATGAAGACCAAGGAGCTCTCCAAACAGGTCAGGGACAAAGTTGCTCCAGCTGCTTCAAGTTGGATGGGTTCCGCTAGTGTACAGCAATCTTTAAGTCATACCACAGATTCTCAATTGGATTGAGGTCTGGGCTTTGACTAGGCCATTCCAAGACATTTAAATGTTTCCCCTTAAACCACTCGAGTGTTGCTTTAGCAGTATGCTTAGGGTCATTGTCCTGCTGGAAGGTGAACCTCCGTCCCAGTCTCAAATCTCTGGAAGACTAAAACAGGTTTCCCTCAAATGTCCCTGTATTTAGCGGCATCCATCATTGCTTTAATTCTGACCAGTTTCCCAGTCCCTGCCGATGAAAAACATCCCCACAAGATGATGCTGCCACCACATGCTTCACTGTGGTGATGGTATTCTCGGGGTGATGAGAGGTGTTGGGTTTGCGCCAGACAGCGTTTTCCTTGGTCTTCATATTGCCGCTTGCTTGGTGATGCCTCTTGCTTGGTGGTGTTGCAGACTCTGGGGCATTTCAGAACAGGTGTATATATACTGAGATCATGTGACAGATCATGTGACACTTAGATTGCACACAGGTGGACTTTATTTAACTAATTATGTGACTTGTGAAGGTAATTGGTTGCACCAGATCTTATTTAGGGGCTTCATTGCAAAGGGGGTGAATACATATGCACGCACCCCTTTTCCGTTTTTAATTATTTAGATTTTTTTTAAACAAGTTCTTTTTTTATTTCACTACACCAATTTGGACTATTTTGTGTATGTCCTTCACATGAAATCCAAATAAAAATCCATTTAAATTACAGGTTGTAATGAAACAAAATAGGAAAAAACACCAAGGGGGTGAATAATTTTGCAAGACACTGTATGCTTCTTCTAACCCATCGCTGTCTACTGCATATAATAATACCATTGAATTCTATCTTTACATTAATATACACTGCTCAAAAAAATAAAGGGAACACTAAAATAACATATCCTAGATCTGAATGAATGAAATATTCTTATTAACTACTTTTTTCTTTACATAGTTGAATGTGCTGACAACAAAATCACACAAAAATTATCAATGGAAATCAAATGTATCAACCCATGGAGGTCTGGATTTGGAGTCACACTCAAAATTAAAGTGGAAAACCACACTACAGGCTGATCCAACTTTGATGTGATGTCCTTAAAACAAGTCAAAATGAGGCTCAGTAGTGTGTGTGGCCTCCACATGCCTGTATGACCTCCCTACAACGCCTGGGCATGCTCCTGATGCTCCTGATAAACCATTGTTTATGTTCTCCTGAGGGATCTCCTCCCAGACCTGGACTAAAGCATCCGCCAACTCCTGGACAGTCTGTAGTGCGACGTGGCGTTGGTGGATGGAGCGAGACATGATGTCCCAGATGTGCTCAATTGGATTCAGGTCTGGGGAACGGGCGGGCCAGTCCATAGCATCAATGCCTTCCTCTTGCAGGAACTACTGACACACTCCAGCCACATGAGGTCTAGCATTGTCTTGCATTAGGAGGAACCCAGGGCCAACCGCACCAGCATATGGTCTCACAAGGGGTCTGAGGATCTCATCTCGGTACCTAATGGCAGTCATGCTACCTCTGGCGAGCACATGGAGGGTTGTGCGGCCCCCCAAAGAAATGCCACCCCACACCATGACTGACCCACCGCCAAAGCAGTCATGCTGGAGGATGTTGCAGGCAGCAGAACGTTCTCCACGGCATCTCCAGACTCTGTCACGTCTGTCACATGTGCTCAGTGTGAACCTGCTTTCATCTGTGAAGAGCACAGGGCGCCAGTGGCGAATTTGCCAATCTTGGTGTTCTCTGGCAAATGCCAAACGTCCTGCACGGTGTTGGGCTGTAAGCACAACCCCCACCTGTGGACATCGGGCCCTCATGGAGTCTGTTTCTGACCGTTTGAGCAGACACATGCACATTTGTGGCCTGCTGGAGGTCATTTTGCAGGGCTCTGGCAGTGCTCCTCCTTGCACAAAGGCGGAGGTAGCGGTCTTGCTGCTGGGTTGTTGCCCTCCTACGGCCTCCTCCACGTCTCCTGATGTACTGGCCTGTCTCCTGGTAGCGCCTCCATGCTCTGGACACTACGCTGACAGACACAGCAAACCTTCTTGCCACAGCTCGCATTGATGTGCCATCATGGTCTCATGCTACCACTAGAGTGAAAGCACCGCCAGCATTCAAAAGTGACCAAAACATCAGCCAGGAAGCATAGGAACTGAGAAGTGGTCTGTGGTCACCACCTGCAGAACAACTCCTTTATTGGGGGTGTCTTGTTAATTGCCTATAATTTCCACCTGTTGTCTATTCCATTTGCACAACAGCATGTGAAATTTATTGTCAATCAGTGTTGCTTCCTAAGTGGACAGTTTGATTTCACAGAAGTGTGATTGACTTGGAGTTACATTGTGTTGTTTAAGTGTTCCCTTTATTTTTTTGAGCAGTGTATATCATTAATAAGTCCAAAAATTCATGTAGCAACTACAGATTGCCCCTTTAAGTCTATCAAATGTGTGCACGTTTGATAATGTCTCCGTTAGTATTATGGATAAAAAAAATTATCAGCATGAATTAGATTGAGCAATAAAAGCCCCACTTTTATTCCATAGGCTGGGATCCGCACTATGCAGCTGTTGTAAGAGCGCATATTTCACTGGCTGTCGACTGGTTTCAAAAACAATGATTGATAGGCAGCTTAAACTTCTTGAATTCAACCATTCTTGGGTTCAAATACACATTTAGATTTGTGAACAGCCATCCACAACAACCACAATCCATAACGCGCAAATAGCTAAATGAAAGAGCAGCAGTGTGATTCAAATCAATGCGCTATGTAGATATCAATAATAAGTGATATCCTTACCGCTGTAGACTACACAACTTGCTGTCATCCTTACCTCCAAGCGTTTATTCAAGTTGCGTAATCTTGGGAATGCCGACAGCAGTCGCACCATTGGAAGACATAGCTTGGACTGTAGCCCACAAAAGCCTATTCCTGCTCTTTTCCCGCAGATCCATCAAACACATTTGGAGTATCATCATAGTGGTCTCTGACTTGTGGTCAGACTTACTGGGGTGGAACAAACTTGAATGTGCGCCTTTTTTCAATGCTGATTTAAATGGCATTGAGAAAATAGAGAAGTGCAAACAACAACAAAAAATCCTCAAACATCCTTTCTGAATTTAAAAGTAATCCTCAGAGTAATCATCAAGTCTTTCAAAAGTATCTGTAATCTGATTTACAATATTTTTTGCTGGTAATGTAACGGATTACAGTTACCTTTTTTTGTAATTGCTTACATGTAATCCGTTACTCCCCAACCCTGCATGTGGATTTGATGGTTGTGGCACCGTGTGTGTAGTTTGATGACCAAACAAAATATGACATTGTTGTAACAATGTCATATTTTGGTTTGAGTTATTAACATGGTAATTCACAGGTGACTTTCAAACGTGTAATTAAAAAATATTAGTTACATAGTAGCTAGAGCAAGAGAATGTGTAATAATATCAGTATTTACACATGTGGAATAACCTTCAGCAAGTGAATGCGTAATTACACATTCCTTGTTCCAATTGTGTAACAAATGATTCCGGAACAACCCTATTAACATGTAATTACATAGTAAAACCTATGTAACTACTATGTTTACACAGTTATTACTGTGTTAGTTGCATAGTAAAAGGGGCAACTTAATGCAAAGTGTTACCAAAAAGGCTTCTAAAGTTTGTAATTTCCGCTTTAAAATGTCAAACTCCAACAAAAATTAACCATTAAATATAATCCCCATAATAATTCACATCTCCTGTTGCTACAGGATTATTTTCCTGCTGTAGCAAAGTGGGTCAAATTAAGATCCTTCATCTGCATTCGGAAACTATTCAGACCCCTTGACTTTTTCCACATTTTGTTATGTTAGTCTTATTCTAAAATTGATTACATTGTTTTTTTCCCTCATCAAACTACACACAATACCCCACAATGACAAAGTTAAACCTGGTTTTAGATATTTTTGGAAATGTCTCAAATATAAAAAACTGAAACATCACATTTACTTAAGTATTCAGACCCTTTACTCAGTACTTTGTTGAAGCACCTTTGGCAGTGATTACAGCCTCAAGTTTTCTTGGGTATGACGCTACAAGCTTGGCACACCTGTATTTGGGAAGTTTCTCCCATTCTTCTCTGCAGATCCTCTTAAGCTCTGTCAGGTTGTAAGGGGAGCGTTGCTGCACTGCTATTTTCAGGTCTCTCCAGAGATGTTCGATCGGGTTCAAGTCCAGGCTCTGGCTGAGCCACTCAAGGATATTCTGAGACTTGTCCCAAAGCCACGACTTGTTTGTCTTGGCTGTGTGCTTAGGTTTGTTGTCCTGTTGGAAGGTGAACCTTCGCCCCAGTCTGAGATCTGAGTGCTCTGAAGCAGGTTTTCATCAAGGATCAATCTGTACTTGCTTCTTTCATCTTTCCCTTGATCCTGACTAGTCTCCCAGTCCCTGCTGCTGAAAAACATCCCCACAGCATGATGCTACCACCACCATGCTTCACCGTAGGGATGGTGCCAGGTTTCCTCCAGACGTGACACCTGGCATTCAGGCCAAAGAGTTCAATCTTGGTTTCATCTGTCACGTTCGTTGTAACGAGGAGACCAAGGCGCAGCGTGATTTGAATACATTCTTCTTTTATAAACGAAGAACATGAAGAACACTAAACAAACAAACAAACGTGAAGCTAATATAACGAGTGCTGACATGCAACGACACATAGACAATAACCCACAAAATCTAAATGGAAAATGGCAACCTAAATAGGATCCCCAATCAGAGACAACGATAAACAGCTGCCTCTGATTGGGAACCAATTCAGGCCACCATAGACCTACATACCTAGACATACAAAATCCCCATAGATAAACAAAAACCCTAGACAAGACAAAAACACACATACCCACCCACGTCACACGTGACATCATCAGACCAAAGAATCTTGTTTCTCAAGGTCTGGGAGTCCTTTACGTGTCTTTTGGCAAACTCCAAGCAGGCTGGCATGTTCCTTTTACTGAGGAGTGGCTTCTGTCAACCACTCTACAGTACCATAAAGGCCTGATAAGTGGAGTACTGCAGAGATGGTTGTTCTTCTGGAAGGTTCTCCCATCTCCACAGATGAGCTCTGTCAGAGTGACCATTGGGTTCTTGGTCACCTCCCTGACCAAGGCCCTTCTCCCCCAATTGCTCAGTTAGGCTGGGCGGCCAGCTCTAGGAAGAGTCTTGGTGGTTCCAAACTTCTTCCACTTAATAATGATGGAGGCCACTGTGTTCTTGGGTACCTTCAATGCTGCAGAAATGTTTTGGTACCCTTCCCCAGATCTGTGCCTCAACACAATATTATCTCGGAGCTCTATGGACAATTCCATTGACCTCATGGCTTGGTTTTCGCTATGACGTGCAATCTCAAATGTGGGACCTTCTATAGACCGGTGTGTGCCTTATCAAATCATGTCCAATCAATTGAATTTACCACAGGTTGACTCCAATCAAGTTGGAGAAACATCTTAAGGAGGATCAATGGAAACAGGATGCACCTGAGCTCAATTTCGGGTTCTGATAGCAAATGGTCTGAATAATTATGTAAATAAGGTATTTATGGGGTAAAATGTGGAAAAAGTCAAGGAGTCAGTACTTTCCGAAGGCAATGTACCTGTACTGTATTTGGAAAAGCTACATTTTATATATACTGTACTCCAGTATTTGAGATTTTAAATAAAGTTATGAATATATTGTTCTCGTACAGAATCTCACCTTTTATTTGTGGGTGTTTTCATTCATATGTTTTATCACTTATGTATCCATTTAAAGAAATTATACGTATTTGGTGAATTTACTATAGTGTATAGTAATCACAATCCTTGCACGCAATGACTACATTATGCTTTTGACTCCAACAAATATGTTGTGGATGTGTTTTGGGTCATGTCTTCCCAATAGTAACTTCCCTTCCCTTCGTCCCTCCCCTTCTCTCTCTCACCTCCCTCCCTCCAAAGGGCAAAGCTAGAGAAGATGCCATCCATCCCGGAGGAGCCCGAGGTGCCGGACAACGAGGTTGAGCGCTTCACCATGCCTGACTTTGTCAAGCCCCTGTACGACCTGGACGTGATCGAGGGCAAAGAGACCGTGCTCAAGTGTAAGGTGGCTGGACTGCCGTACCCCACCATTGTGTGGTTCCACAACGGCAAGAAAATCGACAGCACGGAGGACAGGAAAATGACACAGTGTGAGTTGAGATTGGTATTTTATAAATCCAGCTCTATAAGTTAAACTGCAACTTCATCAAATAAGAACAAATTGTATTGGTGGAGTACACAGTTTATCAGATGTTATAGCGGATGAAGCGAAATGCTTATGTTACTTGGACCTAACATTGCAGTAAAATGTCAAGCAAGTACACAAATAATAATAACAATTAAAAAATATATTCAAGAAACCAATTAAAATCCAAATAGCACTGTAAAAGTAATCCAAATGCAATCTATACGTACAGTGCATTCGGAAAGTATTCAGACCCTCTCCCCTTTTCCACATTTTGTTAGTCTTATTCTAAAATGGATTAAATAAAAATATGTCCTCATCAATCTACACACAATACTCCATAATGATAAAGCAAAAACAGCTTTTTAGAATATCTTTCAGATTTACAAAAAAATAATTTTATTATTTAGATAAGTATTCAGACCCTTTGCTTTGAGACTCGAAATTGATATCTGTGGCATCCAGTTTCCATTGATCATCCTTGAGATGTTTCTACAACTTGATTGGAGTCCACCTGTGGTAAATACAGTTGATTGGACATGATTTGGAAAGGCACACACCTGTCTATGTAAGGTCCCACAGTTGACAGTGGATGTCAGAGCAAAAACAAAGCTATGAGGTCAGAGGATTTGTCCATAGAGCTCCAAGATAATATTGTGTCGAGGCTCAGATCTGTGGAAGGGTACCAAAACATTTCTGCAGTATTGATGGTCCCCAAGTGGCCTCCATCATTATTAAATGGAAGAAGTTTGCGACCACCAACATTCTTCCTAGAGCTGGCGGCCCGAGCCAAACTGAGGAATCAGGGACAAAGTAACTTTATCAGGGAGGTGACCAAGAACCCAATGGCCACTCTGACAACGATCCAGAGTTCCTCTGTGGAGATGGGAGAACCTTCCAGAAGGACAACCATCTCTGCAGCACGACACCAATCAGGCCTTTATGGTAGAGTGCCAAACAGAAGCCACTCCTCAGTAAAAGGCACATGACTGCCTGCTTGGAGTTTGCCAAAAGGCACCTCAGGACTATCAGACCATGCGAAACAAGATTCTCTGGTCTGATGAAACCAAGATTGAACTCTTTGGCCTGAATGCCAAGCGTTACCTCTGGAGGAAACCAGGCACCTCATCACCTGGCAAATACCATCAGTACTGTGAAGCATGGTGGGGGCAGCGTCATGCTGTGGGGATGTTTTTCAGCTTCAGGGACTGGGAGACTAGTCAGGATCGACAGAAAAATTTATGGAACAATGTAGTGAGAGATCCTTGATAAAAACCTGCTCTAGAGCGCTCAGTACCTCAGACTGGGGCGACGGTTCACCTTCCAACAGGACAACGACCCTAAGCACACGGCCAAGACAACACAGGAGTGGCTTCGGGACAAGTCTCTGAATATCCTTGAGTGGCCCAGCCATTGCCCGGACTTGTACCCAATCGAACATCTCTGGAGAGACCTGAAAAGACATGTGCAGCGAAGCTCCCCAACCAACCTGATCCTTAAGTAGCCTCTCAAAGCACTTCATGATGACAGAGTGCAGTTACCTTCGCATTCTTGGGTACAGAAACAATGGTGGACATCTTAAAGCAAGTGTGGACAACCGACTGGGATAGGGAGAGATTGAAATATGTCCGTAAACACTCCATCCAGCTAGTCTGCACATGAGGACGTGGCTCGGGATGTCGTTTGGGCCAGCAGCTCTGCGAGGGTTAACACGCATGAATGTTTTACTTACGTCGGCCACGGAGACCGGGAGCACACAGTCCTCGTGAGTGGTAAGGGCCCACATCTGCAACTAGGTGTTGTTTGATGCAGATGAAGGTCTTTAGCTTGTAGGACCTCTTTAGGTATCAATATATTTGATAAAATATTGAATTTGGCCTTTACCTCTATAGCCTAGAGAACTGCATGGAATAACACATCCATAAATGGCAAAAACTACAGTCCAAAACTGTATCGTTGGGGTCGTACAGCAAAAACGGAGAACACGATCATGTTAGTGAGAGTCTCCCCTTTCCATAGAGTGGTGATAATAGTTTTCTAGCTCAAACTGTTCGGACGCTATAGACGGTTTTGTGAGAAGACAGATTTTCGAGATGTCTTGTGTTCTGACAAACGCTGCTCTAGCTCTGCCATCTTTCACCGCAGTGCGACATCAGCGGATGTGGTGGACTGAGACACATCCAATGCAAAAAAAAACGGATATCTCTAGCTTAAACTGATAAATCTTGATGGGGACGCACCAGGTGCGTTAATCGACTATAGGGGGTCAGTTTAAGTGCAACAATGTTTTTTGGGATTCAAACAATGCACTTTCAGCAGGATATAACGATTATCTTAATGCTATCAAGGCATTGGGAAACTCACCCCTGTGGTGGTCCTCTCTTCCAGTCAGAGACATCCACAGCCTGGTCATCCATTCTGTCTGCCACGCCCACGGAGGGGTATACAAGAGTGTAATCTCCAACAAGGTGGGCAAGGCCACCTGTTACGCCCATCTCTATGTGACTGGTGAGGAATCCCAGATGATTTTTTGATAATATTACTTCAATCCTACAGGTATAATGCATTTTGGTACAGTTATAATGCATTGTAAGACATTGTCCATTGTCATGGGCCTCACATTGCCCGAAGAACCATTTTAAGTCAGTTGACATTTCATTACCATTGTCAAGAGAGTATAGTCTGTTGCTGAATCCCAAATCAACCCATATAGTCCTACCCCCATGGTACTCGTGTAGATCTGAAAGAATCTGATAGGTTTAAGCAACACAGCAATTACATAGGTTTGCCTTGCTTTGCCTCGACTGGGTAGAATTTTCACCATAGAGCACGCACCTATCCAATTGTTTCAGATCTAGAGGCGGGGCTAGGGGTTGATTTGGTATGTTGATGCATGCACAAAAAGGTCATTTCACCATTTCCCATTAACTTCAATTACAGTGTTAATGGAATTGGGCACCTTATGTTTTTAACAAAAGTTAAAATCTATGATCAAATGCATTCGATTGAGCTATTTACTGTAGGGGATGTGATAAAGGAATACTGTTTAATATGAAGGTTAATGAACACTTAAAATTGAACTCTTTTAGTGTGAAACACCTGTAGTGTGAAATTATATATCTATTACTGTTTGGTTATTTTCAGACGTTCTTCCAGACCCTCCAGACGGGCCCCCAGTAATAGAGGCTGTTACTGGCAAGACTATAACCCTGTGCTGGAAGAAACCCCGGAGGCTGGATCCCTCTATTGGTCATTTTCTTTTCACTAGCATTACTATCACTCAATATAATATGGACTGTGGAGCCATGGTTTCCTGTATTTCAAGAGCTAGAGCTGCTAGACAGATGTAACAGCACACAAGAAAAAAATGTAAAAGTGAAGAATGATATATCTTTACTGCATTTAGGTTTACCAAGTCATAGTTTAAAATTGAAAATCGCAGCACCAGGGTGAATAATTTATTGTTAAAGAATATTGAATAAGATGCGGCTGCGGGTAGATGGTATCAGTAATGGGGTTCAAACAAATCTGCAATGTGAGAATATAACAGTTCCAGCACATCTATATTGCATTTTGTTTTGTTATCACATCCATTTTCTTAGTACAGGAAAACGTCTCTCACACATTCAATTGAATTTTGTTTGAATGCAATTTCGTCTGCCATCTGCACAGCTGGTCAAAGTCATGCTCCGTCTACATGCATTCACATATTGAAAAGGTATATGTTTCTCATCGCAGATCCCAACGCGTTGATGTATGCCATCCAACAACAAGTGCTGGGCTCAATCCAGTGGACCATCATAGCATCCAGTTTGAAAGAGCCTTGCTACACAGTGACCTCCTGCTCCAAAGGAGTCCGCTACACCTTCAGGGTCTTGTCAATCACCGCCAAGGCCTTTAGCAAACCCTCTCCGTCCACGGACCCAGTGCAACTTGTCGAAAGAGGTATGAGCCATCAAGTGAGGGCAACATAAATCGATGACACAGTGGTTATATTGGTTGGTGGCAGGGGCTAATAACTAAACGAAAGCATGGCTTTCACTCTCTCCTCGTCCAAAGACTGCTAACAAGGCAAGGAAAGAAATATGTAAATTCTTTCATTTGGATGAACTATCGCTTTACATGATTTTATTTCTCCAAAGGTCCATATCTTCAGGAGGCTCCAGTAATAATTGATAAGCCAGACATGGTCTATGTGCAGGAGAACCAGTCAGTCAGCATCACTATCACTCTGAACCATATCAACGCTGCGGTAATCTGGAAAAGGCAAGTCACGCACTGGATCACTACACCTGATAGTCTATTAATAATGTACAGTTATACACTGAGTGAATAAAACCATTAGGAACACCTGCTCTTTCCATGACAGACTGACCAGATGAATCCAGTGAAAGCTATGATCCCTTATTGATGTCACTTGTTAAATCCACTTCAATCAGTGTAGATGATGGGGAGGAGACAGGTTGAAGATTTTTAAGCCTTGAGTGAATTGACTCATGGATTGTGTATGTGTGCCATTCAGAGGACGAACGGGCAAGACAAAAGATTTAAGTTCCTTTGAATGGGGTATGGTAGTAGGTACCAGGCACACCAGTTTGAGTGTGTTAAGAACTGCAACGCTGCTGGGTTGTTAACACTCAACAGTTTCCTGTGTGTATCAAGAATGGTCCACCACCCAAAGGGCATCCAGCCACTTCAAAGTAAAAATAATGACCTGGACTAAAATATTCAAAATTTGATTTAATTTGGTTGGAGGCAAGTGATTCTCGTTTAAGTGCAATTTACATCATCTGTGGTAAGTTGAAAGACCCTACAGGGTAAAAATAGCCATTCAACCAGTTTTGAAAAGAGAAAACAGAACATCCTGCTCCATTGTAAAGTGCAAGGGTGTGGACATTTTTAAGCAGATGCTTTTCATTTAAATATACAATTCAACTCATATTCACTGCATTCGGATTCACACCTCTTCACTTTTTCCACATTTTGTTACGTCAGTCTTTTCTAAAATTGAACAAACAATTTTTTGCTCATCAATCTACGCACAATATCCCATAATAACAAAACAAAAACTGTTTTTAAGAAATGTTTGCTAATTTATGAAAAATATATATATAATTATTTACATAAGTATTCAGACCCTTTGCTATGAGACTCGAATCTGAGCTCAGGTGCATCCTGTTTCCATTGATCTTCCTTGTGAGGTTCCAACAACTTTATTGGAGTCCATCTGTGGTAAATTAAATTGATTGAACTTGATTTGGAAAGGCACACACCTGTCTATATAAGGTCCCACAGTTGACTGTGCATGTCAGAGCAAAAACCAAGCCATGAGATTGAAGGAATTGTCCGTAGAGCTCCGAGACAGGATTGTGTTGAGGTACCAAAAAGTTTCAGCAGCATTGATGGTCCCTACAAACACAGTGGCCTCCATCATTATTAAATGGAAGAAGTTTGGAACCACCAAGACTCTTCCTAGAGCTGGCCGCCCAGCCTAACTGAGCAATCGGGGGAGAAGTGCCTTGGTCAGGGAGGAGACCAAGAACCCGATGGTCACTCTGACAGAGCTCCAGAGTTCCTCTGGGAAGATGGGAAAATCTTCCAGAAGGACAACCATCTCTGCAGCACTCCACTTATCAGCCCTTTATAGTAGAGTAGCCAGACGGAAGCCACTCCTCAGTAAAAGGCACATGACAGCCCACTTGGAGTTTGCCAAAAGGCACCTAAAAGACTCTCAGATCATGAGAACCAAAATTCTCTGGTCTGATGAAACCAAGATTGAACTCTTCGTCCTGAATGCCAAGCATCACGTCTGGAGGAAACCTGGCACCATCCCTACGGTGAAGTATGGTGGGGCAGCATCATGCTGTGGGTATGTTTTTCAGCGGCAGGGACTGGGAGACTAGTCAGGATCGAGGGAAAGTTCAACGGAGCAAAGTACAGAGAGATCCTTAACTTAGGGATGAGACGGGCTGAAATCCCGTTAACGGGATCGATTTGACAACAGCCAGTGAAAGTGCAGGGCTCCAAATTCAAACAACAGAAATCTCATAATTAAAATTCCTCAAACATATAACTATTATACACCATTTTAAAGATAAACTTGTTGTTAATCCCACCACAGTGTCCGATTTCAAAAAGGCTTTACAACAAAAGCATACCATGCGATTTTGTTAGGTCAGCACCTAGTCACAGAAAAACAGCCATTTTTCCAACCAAAGAGAGGAGTCACAAAACGCAGAAATAGAGATAAAATGAATCACCGACCTTTGATAATCTTCATCAGATGACACTCATAGGACTTCATGTTACACAATACATGTATGTTTTGTTCGATAAAGTTCATATTTATATCCAAATATCTCAGTTTACATTGGCGCGTTATGTTCAGTAATGTTTTACTTCCAAAACATCCGGTGATTTTGCAGAGAGCCACATCAATTTACAGAAATACTCATCATAAATGTTGATGAAAATGAAAGTGTTATACATGGAATTAAAGATATACTTCTCCTTAATGCAAACGCTGTGTAAGATTTCAAAAAGGCTTTACGGGAAAAGCACACCATGCAATATTCTGAGTGCAGCGCTCAGGCACCAAAACAAGCCATACAGATACCCGCCATGTTGTGGAGTCAACAGAAGTCAGAAATAGCATTCTAAATATTCACTTACCTTTGATGATCTTCATCAGAATGCACTCCCAGGAATCCCAGTTCCACAATAAATGTTTGTTTTGTTCGATAAAGTCCATAATTTATGTCCAAATACCTCCTTTATGTTCGCACGTTTAGTTCACAAATCCAAATTCATGAGGTGCAGGCACACTTAGTCCAGACGAAAAGTCAAAAAAGTTATATTACAGTTCGTGGAAACATGTCAAACGATGTATAGAATCAATCTTTAGGATGTTTTTATCATAAATCTTCAATAATGCTTCAACCGGACAATTCCTTTGTCTTTAGAAATTAAAAGGAACGCAGCTAGATCTCACGGCCGCGCGTATGACTTAGCTCATGGCATTCTGCCAGACCCCTTAGTCAAAACAATTAAATCCATTTTAGAATAAGGCTGTAACGTCACAAAATGTCAAAGGTGAAGCTGTCTGAATACTTTCCGAATGCACTGTGTATGACCCATGTGGGAATCAAACCCACAAACTGTATGTTGCCAGCACCATGCTCCAACACATTGAGCCATTAATCAACTCTTGCAGCTGGCCTTCTTGTTTGCGCCACCACAATTTAATCCACAAAAATGCAATTTAAAAAAATCTAATTTAATCCATTTTAATACCAAGGACTGTAGGATAAAACAATACAATGTTGAAACAGTCACACAACAAAAGTTCTTAACCCCAAAAAGTAGCAACACCCCAACAATGGGATATGTAAGTTGCCTTATTGTTCTCTGCGTTCAGGAGGGGAGTGGTCCTTGCCACCAAACAGGGGCTGTATGAGATGAGTATGCCCGATGACGACCAGCACTCTTTGAAGATCCTGAGGGTGAAGAGTGGCGACTTGGGTCAACTGATGTGTGTGGCCTCCAACAAGTTTGGCAGCGACTCCTGCATCTTTAGTGTGGAAATGGCAGGTGAGTGTAATAATGATGGATTATGATAATGATTTGGATTTCTGGATATATCTCTATTTACAGGCGCTCAAAGCACTTTTCAATGTTTCGAAGGGGAAACTCGTATAATTAACAACAGTTATGGCCATTTTAAAAGCGAGCAACTTTTTCTAAATGCCTTTCTGCAGCAAGGTACATTGTAAGGACATTTACTTTGCGTCATGTTTCCTTGCAATGATACTTTAAGTATCGAGGTACTGAGTATTGTGACAAATCAAACACATTCTGGTGTTCCCTATCTGTAGCACCGCCAACCTTTGAGACAATCATGGAGGATGTGGATGTGCACATGGGAGATACGCCTCGCCTGGCTGTGGTCGTGGAGGGCAAGCCCATTCCCGACATCATGTGGTTTAAGGTGCATAAATTGAGACACATACATATGAGTGTTTTATGTCATTGGAACCCTTTCTTAATTTCACACTCATGCCTTGTAGTTACTCAATAGCTAACAAGATTGATAACCAGAATGTAGGTACTCAGCTGGTAAGAAGGTAAATAAACAATGACTGAATTGTCTTGAGAGGAAACTGTCCACATTATGTTTCAAATTAGTTTCTAATATAGTAAGTGCGTAATTACAAGTAACATTGACATTCTATGTAATCATATTACCATATGCATGTTTATTTTCATGAAAAAAAGAGATTACATTCAGAGTGACTTATTGTGACTTGGTTTCAGGATGATATATTGTTGTGTGAGAGTAGTCACATCACTTTTGTGTATGACGACAACGAATGCTCCCTCGTGGTGCTCAACACAAGTCCGGAAGATTCAGGGGTGTATACCTGCACAGCCAAGAACCTGGCTGGCTCTGTGTCCTGTAAGGCTGAGCTCACCGTGCACACAGGTAAGCATCTTCGTACTATTCAATCAAATATGCATTCCAGTATTTACACAAAGGCATAGTTGTGTAAGCAAATGAATTAAAGGGACCTTTCACTCCAAAATTAACGAGAATTCATTTTGAGGTCTGGAAACATTAGATACACTTTCATTTTTGGAGTGAAATGTCCATTCATCATTGCTTATGCAGATTTCTCTGAAACTGACCCACTGCTTGCACCTCATACCACTAACCAAGGACATGTATTAGTCAGATTGCTGAGATGCAGCTACAGTATGCAGAGGCTGATGTAAATTAAAGGTTGGGAATGTGATTAACTCAGGCCCAGAATACTATGACATATCGGCCTGTAATTAGGCTACATTGTAATTGTGTGCAACTCAGGCCCAGAATACTATGACATATCGGCCTGTAATTAGGCTGCATTGTAATTGTGTGTCCTCACTTTTGCGCTACCTTGCAGTTAGAGAAGACAAGGAGGATTCAATGGAGGACGAGGAGACCATTCTCAGGAAGATGCGCCGGCTGACTGACTACTATGACATCCACAAGGAAATCGGGAGGTGAGGCACCAGTTTGTAAGGGAAGCTAGGAAGAAGAAATATATATACGCACACATATACATACACTGAGTGTACAGAACATTAGGAACACCTGCTCTTTCCATGACATAGACTGACCAGGTGAATCGAGGTGAAAGCTATGAGCCCTTATTGTCACTTAAATCCACTTCAATCAGTGTAGATGAAGGGGAGGAAACATGTTAAAAAATGATGTTTAAGCCTTGAGACAGTTGAAACATGAATTTTGGATATGTGCCGTTCACAGGGTGAATGGGCAAGACAAAAGATTGAAGTGCCTTTGAACATGTTATGGTAGTAGGTGCCAGGCGCACCGATTTGAGTGTGTCAAGAACTGTAGCACTGCTGGGTTTTCCTGTGTGTATCAAGAATGGTCCACCACCCAAAGGACATCCAGCCTTCTTGTTACAACTGTAGGAAGCATTGGAGTCAACATGGGCCAGCATCCCTGTGGAACGCTTGATACTTTATAGAGTCCATGCCTCAACGAATTAAGGCTGTTCTGAGGTGCACAAGAGGGTGCAACTCAATATTAGGAAGGTGTTCCTAATGTTTTGTGAACTCAGTGTATGTATATATACAGTACCAGTCAAACGTTTGGACGCACCTACTCATTCAAGGGTTTTTCTTTATTTTTACTATTTTCTACATTGTAGAATAGTAGTGAAGACATCAAAACTATGAAATAACACATATGGAATCATGTAGTTAAACAAATCAAAATATATTTTATATTTGAGATTTTTCAAAGTAGCCACCCTTTGCCTTGCGCTCTCTTGGCATTCTGTCAACCAACTTCACCTGGAATGCTTTTCCAACAGTCTTGAGTTCCCACATATGCTGAGCACAGATGACCTGAGCAGTCCAAATCATCCCAAACCATCTCAATTGGTTTGAGGTCGGGTGATTGTAGAGGCCAGGTCATCTGATGCAGCACTCCATCACTCTCCTTTGTCAAATAGCCCTTACACAGCCTAGAGGTGTGTTGGGTCATTGTCCTGTTGAAAAACAAATGATAGTCCCACGAAGCGCAAACCAGATAGGATGGCGTATCGCTGCAGAATGTTGTGGTATCCATGCTGGTTAAGTGTGCCTTGAATTCTAAATAAATCACAGACAGTGTCACCAGCAAAGCACCCCCATACCCCCTTCTCCATGCTTCACGGTGGGAACCACACATGCTGATATCATCCATTCACCTACTCTGCGATTCACAAAGACACGGTTGGAACCAAAAATCACAAATTTGGACTCATCAGACCAGAGGACAGATTTCCACCGGTCTAATGTCCATTACTCGTGTTTCTTGGCCCAAGCAAGTCTCTTCTTATTATTGTTGTCCTTCAGTAGTGGTTTCTTTGCAGCAATTTGACCATGAAGGCCTGATTTCCCACAGTCTCCTCTGAACGGTTGATGTTGATGCGTCTGTTACTTGAACTCTGTGAAGCATTTATTTGGGCTGCAATTTCTGAGGCTGGTAACGCTAATTAACTTTTCCTCTGAAGCAGAGGTAACTCTGGGTCTTCCTTTCCTGTAGTGGTCCTCATGAGAGCCAGTATCATCATAGCTCTTGATGGGTTTTGCGACTGCACTTGAAGAAACTTCTTGAAATGTTCCGAAATGACTGAACTTAATGTAACGAATGTAAAGTAATGATGGACTGTCGTTCTCTTTGCTTATTTGATCTGTTATTGCCATAAGATGGACTTTTACAAAATATGGCTTTATACCACCCCTACCTTGTCACAACACAACTGAAGGAAAGAAATTCCACAAATTAACTTTTAACAAAGCACACCTGTTATTTGAAATGCATTCCAGGTGACTACCTCATGAAGCTGGTTGAGAGAATGCCAAGATTGTGCAAATCTGTCATCAAGGCAAAGGGTGGCTATTTTGAAGAATCTCAAATATAAAATACATTTTGATTTGTTTAACTACATGACTCCATATGTGTTTTTTAGTAGTTTTCATGTCTTCACTACTATTCTACAATGTAGAAAATAGTAAAAATAAAGAAAACCCCTTGAATGAGTAGGTGTGTCCAAACTTTTGACTGGTACTAGATGTAAATGTAAAACCAACAAATCAATTCCTAATTTTGTATTAATTGTAAGAACTATTTCCTTATAAATGTTCTAATTATTAAGTTATGCTTAGAAATAATGAAATATGTGTTTATTCACTGTTTAGAAATTGTTGGTTAATGCTTTCACATGAAAGTGATTGTAAAATGTTACATCCTAATCAATAAAACTATTTTTAGAGGAGCGTTCTCCTACGCAAAACGAGTGACGCAGAAAGTGGGGAAAATAGAGTATGCTGCCAAGTTCATATCTGCCCGAGCCAAGAGGAAGGCCTCTGCACTGAGAGAGATGAACCTGCTGTCTGGGCTGGACCACGAGAGAGTCCTGTATTTCCATGATGCCTTTGAGAAGAAGAATGCAGTCATCATTGTCACGGAGATGTATCCTTTTCAGAGTTCATACTCACTGGTGCCTTTTACACAGATGAAGTACTCCATTTGACTTGAAGAGTGGGGAGAATGGAAGATATAACAGTCTTTATTTGTAGCAGACACACACTCACATTCCTGTGTTTGCATATTTTTTGGCATTTGTATTTCCAGTGTCATAAATCTCCTTGATCAATGCATACAGATGCAACGAGGAGCTCCTGGAGAGGTTTACAAAGAAATCTACAGTGATGGAGTCGGACGTGAGTTGGTTTCCGTGTGCTTGGAGGACACTTAATTATGGGATCATGAGTAACAGTGACCCCTATTGTAAGATCCTTGAACTCGTCTGTATCAACTTGGCACCTGGAATTATTATCAAACGAAGACAACCAAGTAAATCCACACACTTTTACAGGAATAAGCGGGACCTTGGGTAACAGTTGATATGATCAAAACACCCTGTTTCTCTTATTGTATAAGAATGTGTCTCCCATAATATCTTTTACAAAATGTAACATAATGACAGTAACATATCCCTGTATACTTGGTATACCTGCAGATCCGCTCCTGTATGAGACAGCTGTTGGAGGGTGTGGACTACCTTCACCATCAAAATATTGTCCATCTGGATATCAAGGTAAACATGTTTCTAGTTAAAAGAGAGGTTTAAGGCCAGGCACCTCAGGCTGAAAAATAATAATAATAATAAAAAATAATAATAATCTACCTATCAATGGTATTTTGGTCAATTAATATTCTTTTTTTCCAAAAAGTAAACATAGAAATGTCCAAATATATATTTTATTTAGTTTATCATACTACTGTCATTAACATTTGAATGAATTTTAACCACTTTAAAATGGACATACATCTGTAAATTCAAAGCTCACTACATTGCATTCCACATAGTTCCGAAGCCCATTTCATAGAGAATGTTACAGACTGGACTGCATCTAGTAATTTCTTTTATTTAACCTTTATTTCACTAGGCAAGTCAGTTAAGAACACATTTTTATTTACAATGACGGCCTGCGGGGACAGGGGCTGGGATTAAAAAAAGAACAAATAAATTAAATATAGAATAAAGCACACATCACGATGAGAGACAACAAAATTACATAAAGACAGACCCAAGACAACAACATACCAAGGCAGCAACACATGACAACACAACATGACAACATCATGGTAGCAACACAACATGGTAGCAGCACAAAACATGGTACAAACATTATTGGGCACAGACAACAGCACAAATGACAAGAAGGTAGAGACAACAATACATCATGCAAAGCAGCCACAACTGTCAGTAAGAGTGTCCATGATTGAGTCTTTGAATTTTCATTTCATTTTATTTAACCAGGTAGGCCAGTTGAGAACAGGTTCTCATTTACAACTGCAACCTGGCCAATATAAAGAAAAGCAGTGCGACAAAAACAACACAGAGTTACACATAAACAACGTACAGTCGATAACACATTAGAAAAAGCTATGTACAGTGTGTGCAAATGTAGAAGAGTAGGGAGGTAAGGCAATAAATAAGCAATGGAGGCAAAATAATTACAATTTAGCATTAACACCGGAGTGATAGATGTGCAGATGATGATGTGCAAGTAGAGATACTGGGGTGCGAAAGAGATAGAGGATAAGTAACAATATGGGGATGAGGTAGTTGGGTGTGCTATTTACAGATTGGCTGTACAGTGATCGGTAAGCTGCTCTGACAGCTGATGCTCAAAGTTATAGAGGGAGATATAAGACTCCAGCTTCAGTGATTTTTGCAAATCGTTCCAGTCATTGGCGCCCAAAGGAAGTGTTGGCTTTGGGGGTGACCAGTGAAATATACCTGCAGGAGCGCGTGCTACGGGTGTTGCTATGGTGACCATGGAGCTGAGATAAGGTGGGGCTTTACCTAGCAAAGACTTATAGATGGCCTGGATCAAGTGGGTTTGGCGACGAATATGTAGCGAGGGCCAGCCAAGAAGAGCATACAGGTCGCAGTGGTGGGTAGTATATGAAGCATTGGTGACAAAACGGAAGGCACTGTGATAAACTGCATCCAATTTGCTGAGTAGAGTGTTGGAGGCTATTTTATAAATGACATCGCCGAAGTCAAGGGTTGGTAAGATAGTCAGTTTTACAAGGGTATGTTTGGCAACATGAGTGAAGGAGGCTTTGTTGCGAAATAGGAAGTCGATTCTAGATTTAATTTTGGATTGGAGATGCATAATGTGAGCCTGGAAGGAGAGTTTATAGTCTAACCAGACACCTAGGTAGTTGTCCACATATTCTAAGTCGGAACCGTCCAAAGCAGTGATGCTAGTCGCGCGGGCAGGTGCATGCAGCAATCGGTTGAAAAGCATGCATTTAGTTTTACTTGCATTTAAAAGCAGTTGGAGGCCTTGGAAGGAGTGTTGTATGGCATTGAAGTTCGTTTTGGAGGTTTGTTAGCACAATGTCCAAAGAAGGGCCAGATGTATACAGAATGGTGTCATCTGCGTAGAGGTGGATCAGAGAATCACCAGCAGCAAGAGCGACATCATTGATGTATACAGAGAAAAGAGTCGGCATCAGAATTGAACCCTGTGGCACCCCCATATAGACAGCCAGAGGGCCGGACAGGCCCTCCGATTTGACACGTTGAACTCTATCTGAGAAGTACTTAGTGAACCAGGCGAAGCAGTCATTTGAGAAGCAAAGGCTATTGAGTCTGCCGATAAGAATGTGGTGATTGACAGAGTCGAAAGCCTTGGCCAGGTCGATGAAGACGGCTGCACAGTATTGTCTTTTATCGATGGCGGTTATGATATCGTTTAGGACCTTGACGTGGCTGAGGTGCACCCATGACCAGCTCGGAAACCAGATTGCATAGCGGAGAAGGTATGGTGGGATTCGAAATGGTCGGTGACCTGTTTGTTAACTTGGCTTTCGAAGATTTTAGAAAGGCTGGGCAGGATGGATGTGGATCTAGAGTATCTCCCATTTGAAGAGGGGGATGACCGCGGCAGCTTTCCAATCTTTGGAGATCTCAGATGATACAAAAGAGAGGTTGAATAGGCTAGTAATAGGGGTTGAAACAATTTTGGCGGATAATTTTAGAGAGGGTCCAGATTGTCTAGCCCAGCTGATTTGTAGGGATCCAGATTCTGCAGTTCTTTCAGAACATATTTGGATTTGGGTGAAGGAGAAGCCGGGGGGGGGGGGGTGTCTTAGGCAAGTTGCTACAGGGGGTCCTGAGATGTTGACCGGGGTAGGGGTAGCCAGGTGGAAAGCATGGCCAGCCGTAGAAAAATGCTTATTGAAATTATTGTTAATAGTAGATTTATCGGTGGTGACCGTGTTACCTAGCCTAAGTGCAGTGGGCAGCTGGGAGGAGGTGCTCTTATTCTCCATGGACTTTACAGTGTCCCAAAACTTTTTGGAATTAGTGCTACAGGATGCAAATTTCTGTTTGAAAAAGCTAGCCTTAGCTTTCCTAACTGACTGAGTTTATTGGTTCCTGACTTCCCTGAAAAGTTGCATATCACAGGGGGCTATTCGATGCTAATGCAGAACGCAACAGGATGTTTTTGTGCTGGTCAAGGGCAGTCAAGTCTGGGGTGAACCAAGGGCTATATCTGTTCTTACTTCTACATTTTTTGAATGGGGCATGCTTATTTAAGATGGCGAGGAAAGCACTTTTAAAGAGCAACCAGGCATCCTCTGCTGACAGGATGAGGTCAATATCCTTCCAGGATACCCGGTCCAGGTTGATTAGAAAGACCCAGATGGTTTTTGGGGGGATAAGTTTCATGAGCTCCTTTTGCACCTCGGACTCATTGACTGCCTGCAGGGAGAAACTTTGTATCCGGGCTGGGGAAAAAGATGACGAAGCATCTGGGATAGTCGCATTAGAAGGGATGGGAGATGAGGAAATGTTGGACGGGCAAGGAGGCATGGCTGAGTCAAATAGGAATCCTGACTTAATGACATGAGCTCCGCCATGTGCTTCTTGTCAGTAACAACCATATCATCATCATCATTAAGGGACATCGGCAGCTTTGAGGAGGAGGGTTTATTCTCCAGGTCTTTAACCGTTTTCTAGAATTTCTTGGGGTTAGACCCACAGAGAGAGAACTGCTCCTTAAAGTAACTAACTTTGGCCTTCCGGATAGCATGAGTGCACTTATTTCTCATTTGCCTGAACGAGAATATGCATGTGCCAAGCCTTTCGCCAAATGCAATTCTTGAGGTGGAGTAACTCTGCAAGATCACAGTCAAACCAGGGACTGAATCATTTTTTAAAAATAAAAAAATAATGGCGGCGTGTTTGTTAACAATACCACTGAAAATATCAAAAAAGAAGGTCCAAGCGTCTTTGACAGAGTTGATTCTATAACGTTTTACAGAGGCCAGTTCATGAAGGAAGGCTTGCTTATTAAAGTTTTTTAGCAAGCGTCTATGACAAATCAGGGCAAGTCATTTCACTGAGCAGCCATTACGAACACAGGCTGTAAAACGGTGATCACTAAGGTCATTACAGAAAACACTAGACTGATACCTATCAGGATTATTTGTGAGGATAACTTCAAGGAGAGTAGCCTTTTCTGGGTGTTTGGAGTCATGCCTTGTCGGATTGGTAATAATCTGAGAAAGATTTAGGGAGTCCCATTGCTTTAGGACTTGGTCAGGTGGTTTAAGCATGTCCCAGTGTAGGTCACCTAGCAAAACAAATTCAGACTTAGTGTAAGGGGCCAGGAGAAAGCTTAAGGCTGGTAGGGTTCAGGCCGGTGCTGATGGAGGACGATAGCACCCAGCAACAGAGCTATTTGAAAGTTTAATGCTTAAAACCAGCAATTCAAATTGTTTGGGGACAGACTTGGTGGAGACAACCGAGCACTGAAGATGATCCTTGGGAAAGATTGCCACTCCACCACCTTTGGAAGATCTGTCTTGCCGAAAAAGGTTATAACCAGAAAGGTTAACATCAGCATTCAAAACACTCTTCCTTAACCACGTCTCAGTAATGACCAACATATCTGGATTGGAGCTGTGAACCCACACTTTCAATTGATCCACTTTCGGTAATAAGCTTCTAGTATTAACGTGCAGAAAACCCAGGCTTTTACGAGAGCAGAAATCAGTGAAGTAGATATCAGAGCACAAGTCAGAATTGGGGCTAGCAATAGTAGATGGTCCAGGGTGTACTGTACATGCACATTTCCAGATATCATCAACAGTAATACAATCAAGGCACGGCATAGTACAGGGAGAGCTGATTTATGACATCTGAATGTGCATCAGATGGCAACAAGATCATATTGTTCAGCAATTTCATCAGGTAACATGAATACAAAGCCGGCGAGGGGTGGTTAGAATAGGATGGGAGGTCAACAGTCCGTGTAACCAATAGAGAGTCCCGAGTGTGGGAACAAATAGTCTGTCCCACGGTTGGGTAAAGAAAGTTCGTAGTCAACAAAGCATGCAGGAGTCATGAGGCAAATAGAAAAATGCACAAGAAAAAAATATATATAACGACTTGGGGCTAGCCATTGTTTATTTTTATTTTATTTCACCTTTATTTAACCAGGTAGGCTAGTTGAGAACAAGTTCTCATTTGCAACTGCGACCTGGCCAAGATAAAGCATAGCAGTGTGAACAGACAACAATACAGAGTTACACATGGAGTAAACAATAAACAAGTCAATAACATGGTAGAAAAAAAGAAAAAAAGAGAATCTATATACAATGTGTGCAAAAGGCATGAGGAGGTAGGCAATAAATCAGATAATTACAATTTAGCAGATTAACACTGGAGTGGTAAATCATCAGATGATCATGTGCAAGTAGAGATACTGGTGTGCAAAAAAAGCAGAAAAGGAAATAAAAGCAGTATGGGGAGGGTGAGGTAGGTAAATTGGGTGGGCTATATACCGATGGACTATGTTCAGCTGCAGCGATCGGTTAGCTGCTCGGATAGCAGACGTTTAAAGTTGTTGAGGGAGATAAAAGTCTCCAACTTCAGAGATTTTTGCAATTCGTTCCAGTCGCAGGCAGCAGAGAACTGGAAGGAAAGGCGTCCAAATGAGGTTTTGGCTTTAGGGATGATCAGTGAGATACACCTGCTAGAGCGCGTGCTACGGGTGGGTGTAGCCATCGTGACCAGTGAACTGAGATAAGGCGGCACTTTACCTAGCATAGCCTTGTAGATGACCTGGAGCCAGTGGGTCTGACGGCGAACATGTAGCGAGGGCCAGCCGACTAGGGCATACAGGTCGCAGTGGTGGGTCGAATAAGGTGCTTTAGTAACAAAACGGATGGCACTGTGATAAACTGCATCCAGTTTGCTGAGTAGAGTATTGGAAGCCATTTTGTAGATGACATCGCCGAAGTCGAGGATCGGTAGGATAGTCAGTTTCACTAGGGTGAGTTTGGCGGCGTGAGTGAAGGAGGCTCTGTTGCGAAATAGAAAGCCGACTCTAGATCTGATTTTGGATTGGAGATGTGTGATATGAGTCTGGAAGGAGAGTTTGCAGTCTAGCCAGACACCTAGGTACTTATAGATGTCCACATATTCTAGGTCAGAACCGTCCAGGGTGGTGATGCTAGTCGGGCGTGCGGGTGCAGGCAGCGAACGGTTGAAGAGCATGCATTTGGTTTTACTAGCGTTTAAGAGCAGTTGGAGGCCACGGAAGGAGTGTTGAATGGCATTGAAGCTCGTTTGGAGGTTGGTTATCACAGTGTCCAAAGAAGGGCCAGAAGTATACAGAATGGTGTCGTCTGCGTAGAGGTGGATCAGGGAATCGCCCGCAGCAAGAGCAACATCATTGATATATACAGAGAAAAGAGTCGGCCCGAGAATTGAACCCTGTGGTACCCCCATAGAGACTGCCAGAGGACCGGACAGCATGCCTTCCGATTTGACGCACTGAACTCTGTCTGCAAAGTAGTTGGTGAACCAGGCAAGGCAGTCATTAGAAAAACCGAGGCTACTGAGTCTGCCGATAAGAATATGGTGATTGACAGAGTCGAAAGCCTTTGCCAGGTCGATGAAGACGGCAGCACAGTACTGTCTTTTATCGATGCCGGTTATGATATCATTTAGTACCTTGAGCGTGGCTGAAGTGCACCTGTGACCGGCTCGGAAACCGGATTGCACAGCGGAGAAGGTACGGTGGGATTCGAGATGGTCAGTGATCTGTTTGTTGACTTGGCTTTCGAAGACCTTAGATAGGCAGGGCAGGATGGATATAGGTCTGTAACAGTTTGGGTCCAGGATGTCTCCCCCTTTGAAGAGGGGGATGACCGCGGCAGCTTTCCAATCCTTGGGGATCTCAGATGATACGAAGGAGAGGTTGAACAGGCTGGTAATAGGGGGTGCGACAATGGCGGCGGACAGTTTCAGAAATAGGGGGTCCAGATTGTCAAGCCCAGCTGATTTGTATGGGTCCAGGTTTTCCAGCTCTTTCAGAACATCTGCTATCTGGATTTGGGTAAAGGAGAAGCTGGGGAGGCTTGGGCGAGTAGCAGCGGGGGGGGGGGGGGGGGCTGTTGGCCAAGGTTGGAGTCGCCAGGAGGAAGGCATGGCCAGCCATTGAGAAATGCTTGTTGAAGTCTTCGATCATCACGGATTTATCGGTGGTGACCGTGTTACCTAGCCTCAGTGCAGTGGGCAGCTGGGAGGAGGTGCTCTTGTTCTCCATGGACTTTACAGTATCCCAGAACTTTTTGGAGTTAGAGCTACAGGATGCAAATTTCTGCTTGAAAAAGCTGGCCTTTGCTTTCCTGACTGACTGCGTGTATTGGTTCCTGACTTCCCTGAACAGTTGCATATCGCGTGGGCTCTTCGATGCTATTGCAGTTCGCCACAGGATGTTTTTGTGCTGGTCGAGGGCAGTCAGGTCTGGAGTGAACCAAGGGCTATATCTGTTCTTAGTTCTGCATTTTTTGAACGGAGCATGCTTGTCTAATATGGTGAGGAAGTAACTTTTAAAGAATGACCAGGCATCCTCAACTGACGGGATGAGGTCAATATCCATCCAGGGTACCCGGGCCAGGTCGATTAGAAAGGCCTGCTCGCAGAAGTGTTTTAGGGAGCGTTTGATAGTGATGAGGGGTGGTCGTTTGACCGCGGACCCGCAGCGGATACAGGCAATGAGGCAGTGATCGCTGAGATCTTGATTGAAGACAGCAGCGGTGTATTTGGAGGGCAGGTTGGTCAGGATAATGTCTATTAGTCTATTGTAAGTTCAGAGTTACACGCCCCAACAATGCGTGTGTGCTGGAGGCGAGCGAAAGCTCGGGAGAGGGGGGGGGGAGTGTAGTGGGCGTACCTGTACCAGACAGCGGGAGGCAGGCCAGGGCAGATGGTGAACAGATAGCCAGTTGAAGTCCAAGCAGCAGTGCAGCAGGCTAGAGAGGTGTCACACCCACTCGGGAGAAGCTTGGAAGAGACGGTCTTTGAGATGGTAAATGGGTCTAAATAGGCTTCTGGCGTTTGCTAGTCTTAATTCAGTGTATTCATCTTTAACTGCCATTTACCAAAGTTCCACACTTCCCACAAGCCAACTCTGCTTCAGAAGCATCCGCATTCACCAAATTATGTGTGGTTGTCCTTAGATATATTCAACCGACTTGCCCAGAGGAAGTTGTTGATATGGTGTAAATTTTTTATTTTAGATCATATTTTATTTGGAAAAATGCACCAAAAATACTGTAGAAATATTTCTTTAATATTTATCCTGGAGTGTCTTAAAGAAATAAAATAAAAACTATTTAGGCTGACTTCATCCAGTGGCCAGAAAAAAATGTATTTGCGTGGTATTCCAAATTTTTATGAGATATCACAAAATGTGCGTGTTTTAACATTTTTCTATTTTTTTTGTAAAAGTTGATTGCGATATAACAAAATATCCCTATTAGAGTGTTGGGCCTGGCCTTAAAGATATCTCACGAGATATTCTGGATAGTACTGTTTTTGTTTGTTTATTGCAAGTGCGCATTTAGACAAGGAATATGTCCCCCTGAATGCATACATTTAGTCAAAAACAAGGTTTTTATTCTGAACTCTGACCTTATCTTTGGGTTTCCTCCCTAGCCTGATAACATACTCATGGCAGAACCCCATGGTGATCAGATCCGCATCTGTGATTTCGGCAACGCCATGGAGCTCACACCCGACGAGGCTCAATACTGCAAATACGGCACACCAGAATTTGTCGCTCCAGAAATTGTCAATCAAACTCCTGTATCCAAGGCAACTGACATCTGGTAAAAATGCTGGACCCATTCAAGTGTTTAAAACTTGATTCCTATCACAAATGGATCCTCTCTAATTCTCTTCTTTCTCTTCCCAGGCCGATTGGAGTCATCACATATCTGTGGTAAATATGGTGTCTATGCAGTGATTACAAAACCAATCATTGATTCATAAGATGATTAATCACGATTTAAGCATGGAATTATTATGCACATGCACACTACAAGCCAAATGGATAAATAAACACCTGTTCATTGCTATTTTAATTACTATTAGAGACCCTATCAAAAAGGCCAAATTTGCCCCCTCATGGACCTGTAATAATATTGGAACATGGCTCTAGAATCAGTGAACAATTAGTGAGAGGAAGAGAAGTTAACAGGTGTTTCTGCATTTCAGCTTGACTGGAGTATCTCCGTTTGCTGGAGAAAATGACCGCAGCTCCGTGCTCAACATCAGGAACTACAATGTGGCTTTTGAGGAGAGTATGTTCGCTGACCTGTGCCGTGAAGCCAAGGGATTCATCATCAAACTGCTGGTGGCAGACAGACTGTGAGTGAAACCTATAGATTTTAACATGTTCAGGCCAAAACTTGAGATGTCCATATGCTACTCAGAATGTCATGTAAATCATGCATTTGATTAAATTGTCAATGTTCCAGACAATTTTAGTTATGGATGTCAAGATAGGATTTGTCCTTAGGATGTTTCCTCTGTTCTTATACATTTGTGGGCTTCTTAAGACGAACTAGAAATCTAATGTAAAATGGTATCATGTCATCCCTTTAGTAGGCCTGATACACAGGAGTGTCTCCGTCATCCATGGTTCAAGGTGAGGCATGTGAACGTTGACTATGGACTCATGTGTGACGCATAACTTTAGGGCTCTGTTCTAACTTGAGATCCCCCGTCATATCATTTGGTAAGATATTGAGCAATTTCAAAATTACGGAGTAATATATGCTAATCTATTCTGTTTTCATTCTTTCACAAAGACCCTAACCAAAGGGAAGGCCATAAGCACAGAGGCCCTCAAGAAGTTTGTGTCTCGCCGAAAGTGGCAGGTAAGGGATCTGTCAAAGCGTCTTTTTTTATTATTATTATACAATTCAAGCCATGATTTTTATTTTCATCTGATTCAGTCTAATATTTGTTTATGTCCATCTTTTCAGCGGTCCCTTATCAGCTACAAATCCAAAATGGTAATGAGGTCCATCCCTGAGTTGCTGAATGACTCATCCAGCCACATCTCCATCGCTGTTCCCCGACACCTCAAAGAGGGCTCACCCCCACCATCGTCGTCCTCTGACTCCGACGAAGATATTGACGAGCTTCCCTTCATTCCAATGCCACTCACCATGGAGTTCTCTGGATCAAGAATGTCTCTGAATGAGATCCCGGACGATCAGGAAGGCACAGGCAGGCCAAACGGCCCCATTGACAGACCAGGATCAGCAGTCACTCATGGCCAACAGAAGATGGTGAGTGAAACCACTGGGAGAGAGAAAGAGGCTGGAGATTCCGCAGGTAAAGGCCACGGCAGGAAAAGGTCAACGCTAGAAAATGACAAGGGGTCTTCGGACGAGGAGGCTCCCGCAGAGTTGGTGCAAGTATCTGAGAAAGCAAGAAGGCCCTTGTGCAGAGGCTTGAGCTTGGAGTCAGATAAGCCAGAGGGAGGAACCAGAAGGGGGCCGCTGCGTAGAGGGGGCTCTGCAGACAGTGCGCTGCTACTCCACCTCGTACCAGAAGAGGACACTCCGGAAAGGAGCCGACGAGTCCTCAAAAAGACAGTATCCATGGAGCTGCCTAGGAGGAGCACAAGCCCAGGGCCTCTGAGTCAGGAGGACTATGCTCTCAAACTGGAGCTGATGCGGCAGAGGCTACTTCGAGGCGGCTCTGTAGACAAGAAGATGAGTGGCCTGCGAGGACCCCTGCTAGAGACGCTGGGCATGGACGATGGAAAGCAGCGGTTGTCACTGGAACGCTACTCGCACGCCCCCCGCTTAGGGGTTCCCCCATTAACCAGGGCAGCTTCCAGCGACCAGCCTGGAGAAGACGACCCCAAACCCAAATTTCTTCGCAAGAGCGCCTCCTTCAGTCAAGGAGATGATGCAGAGCCCATTCCTCTGCACAGACGGTCCGGGGAGCCACTGGAGTTCCCGCAGATAGAGGAGCGAAGACTCAAGGAGGCCATATCCATGTCTGCTCTCACTGAGCCATTCAAGAATGACTCCCGCCCTGTGACTCCCAGGGAACCTTCCCCTAAACTTCCCATACCAAGCCCAGAGCCTGGGGAACAGGAGACAACAACCAAGATGGAGAACAAAGAGATTAAGACTGTGGAGTCCATTGGCGTGAGTACAGACAGTAATGCAGATCAGAGATCGAACACAGGTGGCTTCTCAGAGAAGAACATGAGCACGTCAGGAGAAGCAATGATTGAAACAGAGTACGTGGATCTGAGGGAGCCTATCCGTCCTTGGAGGGAGCCTAGCCCTCGTGTGAGGGTTCTTCCATTAGAGGAACCAATGGAGGAAGAGAAAGAAGAGATTGAGGAAAAAGCGACTGTTCCTGTAGATGAACCGAAAGCTAGAGAAGTTGAAGAAATACACAAAGAAGTACAAAACAAAGTCAAAGAAGTAGAAGAAGAAGTGAAGGCACCAGTAAAATCTTCTGAGATGGTCATTACTACAAGCTCCATAAGGGTCACGCCAGCACCAGCATTTTCAAGGGCACCAGATAATGTTGTGACTCCCTTTCCACCTACGTACGTGGCTCCCTCTCCACCTGCCCTTACTGTGCTCCCAGACGGTAGGACCTCTGCGTACGCTAGCATAATGCAAACCATCATGGTCCCCTCGCTTCAGCCCCTAGTTAGCCCCCCATTAGCAGACTCCACCCCTGTAGTTGTTCCAGTCCTTGCACAAGCACCATTTCCAGCACCAACATTAAAACCCACATCTACAACTGTCCCTGATCCATCAAAGCCAGTAACTCTGCTATCTACACCAGGGGAACACCCTGCTGTCTTTTCAAGGGTGGCATCCCCCGAGCCCAAGGAAATGAGTCCACCCAAGGTTTCCCCGTGCCCCACGCCCCAACATGAGCTCTCGCCAGGGGGACTAAATCTCCAGGACATTGCCTCAGAGGAAATATTCAAGGCACGCTTCAAAAAGCGTGACTCTTCCGTCATTCGAGGCCTGAAGCTTCTCAACTGGTCAAAGCCTGAGGAGAAACAAGTAGCCTCTTTGGACTCTGCCGAGTCAGGCGAAGATGTATATCGTCCTGGGCCCGTCGGAGCGCCGCTTGAGTTTGTCCCCAGGAGACTGGAGGAGAAATCCAAGTCGGTGCAGGATCTCCGCGAAGCCCAGAAGGACCAAGGTTTTATGAGAAGGCTCTCCATGCGCCTCAAGAGGACTCCGTCAGCCGAACGCAAGGTAGAAAAGCCAAATGAGGAAGAACCGGTGGCTCCCAGGCGTCGGCTCTCCTGGGCTCTCCCCGGCCGAAGAGGATCTCATTCCCAGGAGAGAAAGGAGGTGGAGATGATGAGGATGGATGGGGGAATGGAAGCCGAGGTGGAACAGGAGGTCAAGGAGCCAAAGAAGCCAAACGAGTCGCCAGTCATGGCCATGCGCAGGAAGATCGAGTCGACGGTGTCCGGAATATCCATGAGGATCCGCAGTGCCTCGGAGGAGAGGAGGGTAGCGGCGGAGGAGAGGGAAGCCAACAAACCAGAGAGCAAGAAGACACCCCTGTTCTCTATTCTGCGCAGGTCGACTTCCGAGGGACGTAGCCTAAAGAATATGGCTGGACACAGTGTCCCTCAGAACCAGCTGGTTTCTCAGTCGGGCACCGGAGCTTCCTCAGATTCCCTGGAGTCCATTTCCAGCGTCAAGTTGGAGACAGCATCAAAGGGTACGAGACTTCTACCAACATATAAATAACATTTCTTTAGAATGAACATGTTCCCCCTACACCTGAAAAGGTCATATCTTTCATTTGAAGATGATTACTGAGCAGAATTAGACAAAACCAAACTTTACCAATTAAAGGGTGTATTATCACTGTACAGAGACAATGTCACTATTCTGGAGTGTTACTAAGAATGTAATAAGAATCATACATTTTAACAATTATACAAACCCTCCCACCCCCTTCCCCAACCAAACCTTTGTTCTTGCATACTGAGATACAAGAAAAAGTAAATCTTAGTAAACACGCTTCCCTATGTGTGCTATCATCCCCTTTTTTCTTTGTTACTATTTATATATGATTTAACTTTGTTATGTTTGTTCCCTCTGGCAGGGGCAGAGGGCGAACGTAGGTCCCGATGGGACCGTTGGGGCCTAACCAGAGGCAGCAAGAAAGACAAGACGGTCTCGCAGCCTGATATCCCCACGGCTATTGCCAGAGAAAATGGCTCCCTACGCTCTCGCTCGTACTCCAGACTGGCATCTGGTAATACTTAAAGTCCCTCTTTTCTTAAAGAGATTGTTCATCCAAATTTCCAGACCTGGTAATCTCAATTACATTTCAAAATAAGTATTCAGATATATTTTATTTGAAATAAAAAGTAGTTGATTATAAGTAGTATAAATACACTTGGAAACTGTTTGAAAATACTCAAATACACTTCCATGCATTTAACCCATGTATTTGAAATAAGTATTGAAAATACTTTCAAATACAATTTGCTAGACTATTTGGTTTAAAAAAATAACCATTCAAATGTTTTGGGCTGTGTATTTGAAAAGCATTTAAAATACCAGATACTCAAACACACATTTATTTGAACCCAGGTCGGCAAATTACAACATTTCATATTTGTTTCCTTACCTTAAAAGCACTCAGTGGACAGGAAGAAACCGCAATCCATCATCATGTATCAAATTACCGGAGGGTTATGAGAATATTCCATCAACGTTCCACCAAACAATTTATTTTCAATCTCTTTTCTATTTTTAAATTAAATATACCTTCCGGTAACCCGCCTCACTCAATGTGACACGGATCCGCAATTTTTTTTAGACCTTAGCTACTAGCTATTTAGCCATTGTTTGCCACTGCTAGCGGCCTTTACCTTCTGCACAGTCACCAACCGATAATACCTACCAGCCTCAGACTATTTTTCTCCATTACAACGCCGGATTACTGCCGTAAACCCTGGACCATTACTCCTGATCATCACAGCTAGCTAGCTGCCACCGAGTGACCCAGCCCCAAAGCTAGCCCTGAGCCAGGCCCACATCCTGGCCTACTCTGTGATCACCCGGCTACCCAGCCGATGCCTCCCAGACACGGCTAGAATCTACTACTCCACCGGATACTTGCCGTAAGCTCTGGACCTTTGCAGCAGATCGTCGCTGCTACCAAGTGGCTATAGTGGCTAACGCCCCTGCCCCGAAGCTATCACCAGTTAGCCGCGAGCCAGGCGCATCTCCCGGGTACCAAACACAATTACTACAACTACTACACCTCTTTCGCCATCTGGCCCGGACCCTTTGTCGACACGGCGCCCCGCCGTACCACCACGACTGGTCCGCAAACGTAATTCCATCCTCTGTGCCCTCAACCGGCCGTTGCTGAACGTCGGAGCTGACGCTTCTACTTACCACGGCTTGCTAACTTTAAACACTGTGTCTCCCGCGTGCTAGCGTAGTAACGACTACCCCGTGGCTTCCCTGTTCCATCTATTGCTGTTCACTGGACCCTATGATCACTTGTCTACGTAGCTGATGCCTGCTGGACTGTTCATTTATCACGTACTCCATTTGGATATTTTTTTCCGTTTATCTGTCGGCCTTAGCCCCAAACTCAGGCCCTGTGTGTAGTTAACCAACCCACTCTGCCCATTCATCACCATTTTACCTGTTGTTGTTGTCTTAGCTGATTAGCTGTTGTTGTCTTACCCGATTAGCTGTTGTTGTCTTACCAGTTGTTGTCTTAGCTAGCTCTCCCAATCAACACTTGTGATTGCTTTGTGCATCATTTTATATCTCTCTCAAAGGTCAATATGCCTTGTATACTGTTGTTTAGGATAGTTATCATTGTTTTAGTGTACAGTGGAGCCCCTAGTCACACTCTACATGCCTCAGATTCATCCTTTGTCCCACCCACCACACATGCGGTGACCTCACCCAGTATAACCAGCATGTCCAGAGATGCAACCTCTCTTAACATCACTCAGTCCCTGGGCTTACCTCCACTGTACCCGCACCCACCATACCCCTCTCTGCACATTATGCCCTGAATCTATTCTACCACGCCCAGAAATCTGCTCCTTTTATTCTCTGTCCCCAACGCACTAGGCGACCAGTTTTGATAGCCTTTAGCCGTACCCTCATCCTACTCCTCCTCTGTTACTCTGGTGATATGGAGGTTAACCCAGGCCCTGCGTGTCCCCAGGCACTCTCATTTGTTGACTTCTGTAATCGAAAAAGCCTTGGTTTCATGCATGTTAGCATCAGAAGCCTCCTCCCTAAGTTTGTTTTACTCACTGCTTTAGCACACTCCACCAACCCTGATGTCCTTGCCATGTCTGAATCCTGGCTTAGGAAGGCCACCAAAAATTCTGAGATCTCCATACCCAACTACAACATTTTCCATCAAGATAGAACTGCCAAAGGGGGAGGAGTTGCAATCTACTACAGAGATAGCTTGCAAAGTTCTGTCATACTTTCCAAGTCTATGCCCAAGCAGTTCGAGCATCTAATTTTAAAAATGAATCTCTCCAGAAATAAGTCTCTCACTGTTGTCGCCTGTTATAGACACCCCTCAGCTCCCAGCGGTGCCCTGGACACCATATGTGAATTGATTGCCCCTCATCTATCTTCAGAGTTCATTCTGTTAGGTGACCTAAACTGGGATATGCTTAACACCCCGGCCGTCCTACAATCTAAGCTAGATGCCCTCAATCTCACACAAATCATCAAGGAACCCACCAGGTACAACCCTAAATCCGTAAACATGGGCACCCACATAGATATTATCCTGACCAACTTGCCCTTCAAATATTCCTCTGCTGTTTTCAACCAGGATCTCAGCGATCACTGCCGCATTGCCTGCATCCACTATGGGCCCGCGGTCAAACGAACACCCCTCATCACTGTCAAACGCTCCCTAAAATACTTCTGCGAGCAGGCCTTTCTAATCGACCTGGCCCGGGTATCCTGGAAAGATATTGACCTCATCCCATCAGTCGAGGATGCTTGGTCGTTCTTTAAAAGTAATTTCCTCACCATCTTAAATAAGCATGTCCATTTCAAAAAATGTAGAACAGATATAGCACTTGGTTCACTACAGACCTGACTGCCATTGACCAGCACAAAAACATCCTGTGGCGTACTGCAATAGCATCGAATAGTCCCCGCAATATGCAACTGTTCAGGGAAGTCAGGAACCAATACACACAGTCAGTCAGGAAAGCAAAGGCTCGCTTTTTCAAACAGAAATTTGCATCATGTAGCTCTAACTACAAAACGTTTTGGGACACTGTAAAGTCCATGTCCAATGTCCTGATCTCCAATCCAAAATAAAATCTAGAATCGGCATTCTATTTCGCAACAAAGCCTCCTTCACTCACGCCGCCAAACTCACCCTAGTAAAACTGACTATCCTACCGATCCTTGACTTTGGCGATGTCATCTACAAAATAGCTTCCAATACTCTACTCAGCAAACTGTATGCAGTCTATCACAGTGCCATCCGTCTTGTTACCAATGTCCCTTATACCACCCACCATTGCGACCTGTATGCTCTAGTCGGCTGGCCCTCGCTACATATTCGTCGCCAGACCCACTGGCTCCAGGTCATCAATAAGTCTATGCTAGGTAAAGCTCTGCCTTTTCTCAGCTCACTGGTCACGATAACAACACCCACCCGTAGCACGAGCTCCAGCAGGTATGTCTCACTGGTCATCCCCAAAGACAACACCTACTTTGGTCGCCTTTCCTTCCAGTTCTCTGCTGCCAGTGACTGGAACAAATTGCAAAATCGCTGAAGCTGGAGACTTATATTTCCCTCACTTACTTTAAACATCAGCTATTTGAGCAGCTAACCGATCGCTGCAGCTGTACATAGTTCATCTGTAAATAGCGCACCCAATCTACCTACCTCATCCCCATATTGTTTTTATTTACTTTTCTGCTCTTTCACACACCAGTATCTCTACTTGCACATAATCATCTGCTCATTTATCACTTCAGTGTTAATCTGCTAAATTGTAATTACTTCGCTACCATGGCCTATTTATTGCCTATCTCCTCACGCCATTTGCACACACTGTATATAGACTTTCTTTTTTTTTCTATTGTGTTATTGACTGTACGCTTGTGTATTCCATGTGTAAGTCTGTGTTGTTGTTTGTGTCGCAATGCTTTGCTTTATCTTGACCAGGTTGCAGTTGTAAATTAGAACTTGTTCTCAACTAGCTTACCTGGTTAAATAAAGGTGAAATATATATATATATATTTTTAAACATACACAGAACATGGTTGCCATCGTCACAGAATTGTGTGTCCAGTTTTCTGAGGGTTCTATAACATTAATATCTTATGTTCTGAGAACATGGAAACCATATTCTGTGTATGTTTGGTAGGACGTTAATGGAATATTCTCCTAACCCTCCGAGAACTGGACACATGAATGTTCTTGCAACGTTCCCATTAAACGTATCTAGAACATTCATATTTTAAGTTCTGAGAACATGGTTAAGCACGTTCTGGCTAAGTTATATTTGACATTAAGAGAATGTGTCTCATGGAAACATTCCTTGCACATCAATGGAACATTCCACATTTAAAAAAATGTAAATACCTGAGACTCTTAAAACTTCTTTAGGGATCAAATCCTGTTAATGGGATCGATTTGACATCATCCGGTGAAATGGCAGAGTGCCAAATTCAAATTAAATTACTATAAATATTAAACTTTCATGAAATCACACAAGCAATACACCAAATTAAAGCTACACTTGTTGTTAATCCAGCCAACGTGTCAGATTTCAAAAAGGCTTTACGGCGAAAGCAAACCGTGCTATTATCTGAGGACAGCACCCCATCAAACAAACACAGACAATCATAATTCAACCCGCCAGGCGCGACACGAAACTCAGAAATAATTATATAATTCATGCCTTACCTTTGACGAGCTTCTTCTGCTGGCACTCCAATATGTCCCATAAACATCACAAATGGTCCTTTTGTTCGATTAATTCCGTCGTTATATATCCAAAATGTCCATTTATTTGGAGCGTTTGATCCAGAAAAACACCAGTTCCAACTCGCGCAACATGACTACAAAATATCTAAGAAGTTACCTGTAATCTTTGTCCAAACATTTCAAACAACTTTCCTAATACAACTTTAGGTATTTTTTAACGTAAATAATCGATCAAATTTAAGACGGGATAAACTGCGTTCAATAGCGGATAAAAACAAAGTGGAGCGAGCTTTCAGGTCACGCGCCTCTAACAAACAGTACACTTCACTCGAAGCTCGTTCTGAACTGTCCTAATTCTTCATTACACAAAGGAAAAACATCAACCAATTTCTAAAGACTGTTGACATCTAGTGGAAGCGATAGGAACTGCAAGCAAGTGCCTTAGAAATCTAGATCCCCATAGAAAACTCATTGGAAAAAAAAGATTTTCCTGGATGCTGTAATCGCTGCCAAAGGTGCTTCAACAAAGTACTGAGTATATGGTCTGAATACTTATGTAAATGTTATGTTTTTTTAATTTTTAATAATACATATGCAAAAATTTCTAAACCTGTTTTTCTTTGGTCATTATGGAGTATTGTGTGTAGATTGATGGGAAAAAGGGGTCTGAATACTTTCCGAATGCACTGTAGCTTGCCAGTGTGTAAACTCGCTTGTCAGTCTAAACAGCATGTTGATACTCACAGTTGTTGAAAGAGTCTAATTAGCAAACAGAGAAAGACATATCAAACAACATTTATTTTTATGTGGTCCATAGAAATGCCAATTTTTTTACTTCTTAAACCCATTCCCAATTTGTCTCTCTTCCAGACTTCCCTCCCGTGTTCCACATCAAGTTGAGGGACCACGTCCTGCTGGAGGGAGATCCCATCACCCTTAGCTGCCTCCCTGCTGGCAGCCCCCACCCACACATCTCCTGGATGAAAGGTAAGAACTTAATATAAGAGCAGAATGTAATATCAACCCCTATAGTATCTTCAGAAAGCATTCAGACCCCTTGACTTTTTACACATTTTGTTAATTAAAGCCTTCTAAATTGTATTTTTTTTTTATTCCCCCTAATCAATCTACACACATTACCCCATAAACACAAAGCAAAAACTGTTTCTTTTTTATTTTTATAAAAACTGAAATAGTAAATTTAAATAACTATTCAGACTCTTTACTCGGTACTTTGTTGAAGCACCTTTGTCAGCGATTACAGCCTTGAGTCTTCTTGGGTATGACGCTACAAGCTTGGCACACATGTATTTGGGGAGTTTCTCCCATTCTTCTCTGCAGATCCTCTCAAGCTCTGTCAGGTTGGATGGGGAGCATTACTGCACAGCTATTTTCAGGTCTCTCTAGGGATGTTCGATCAGGTTTAAGTCCGGGCTCTGGCTGAGCCACTCAAGGACATTCAGAAACTTGTCCCAACGCGGCTCCTGCATTGCCTTAGCTGAGTGCTTAGGGTCGTTGTCCTGTTGGAAGGTAAGCCTTCACCCCAGTCTGAGGTCCTGAGCACTCTGGAGAAGGTTTTCATCAAGGATCTCTCTGTACTTTGCTCCGTTCATCTTTGCCTCGATCCTGACCAGTCTCCTAGTCCCTGCCGCTAAAAAACATTCCCACAGGATGATTCTGCCACCACCATGCTTCACCATAGGGATGGTGCCAGGTTTCCTCCAGACCTGACACTTGGCCAAAGAGTTCAGTTTTGGTTTCATCAGACCAGAGATTTTTGGTTCTCATGGTCTGAGAGTCCTGAAGTGCCTTTTGACAATCTCCTAGTACGCTGTCATGTGCCTTTTACTGAGGAGTAGCTTCCATCTGGCCACTCTACCATAAATGCCTGTTTGGTGGATTGCTGCAGAGATAGTTGTCCTTCTGGAAGGTTCTCCCATCTCCACAGAGGAACTCTGGAGCTCTGTCAGAGTGACCATTGGGTTCTTGGTCACCTCCCTGACCAAGGCTCTTCTCCCCCGGTTGCTCATTTTGGCCGAGTGGCTAGCTCTAGGTAGAGTCTTGGTGGTTCCATTTAAAAATTATGGAGGCCACTGTGTTCGTGGGGAAACTTCAATGCTGCAAAAAATGTTGGTACCCTTCCCCAGATCTGTGCCTTGATGCAATCCTGTCTCGGTGCTCCTCTGACATGCATTGTCAACTGCGGGACCTTATATAGACAGGTATGTGCCTTTACAAATATTGTCCTATCAATTGAATTTACCACAGGTGGACTCCAATCAAGTTGTAGAAATATCTCAAGGATGATCAATGGAAACAGGATTCACCTGAGCTCAATTTCAAGTCTCATAGCAAAGAATCTGACTATTTATGTGAATAAGGTATTTCTGTTTTTATTTATTTGATCAATTTTAGAATAAGGCTGTAACGTAACAAAATGTGGAAAAAGTTAAAGGGTCTGAATACTTTCCGAATGCACTGTAAATGCATCATATTGCATTATAACTGTTGGCTTTAAGTGTACATTTTCTCCCACCTCAGATAAGAAGCCTCTGCAGATTGATGCCAGAATGAACATGATCTCCTGTCCGGATGGCAGGCAGCTGCTGATGATCATGACAACCACCAAGAAGGATGCAGGGCTATACGAGTGTGTGGCTACCAACCCTCTGGCTTCGGTCTCCAGCTCCTGTACTCTCTCCCTTGCTCGTAAGAGTCACACACACCTCAGAAAGGGAAATAGAGGGAGAGAATTGTCGTTATTTTTTTGTTGGTTTTCTAAATGACAGATTTTCCTGCTCTATTAGTTAGGTTTGGATAGACCCCTTGGCCAACTCAGTTGTTCGAACGAACCTATTCTAGCGCAAATTCCTTTCTAATTCTGTTACGTCAGAAAATGATACCAAATGAATTACCATCAACTAATCTTTAGACCAACTCTCTTGCAACTGAAAATCTTTTTTATTTCGGCCTAATCATTTGAAACACTTTTAGTGGTTTTGAATGAACAGGACTGAGTTGAACCTATACCTCTCTGCCCTTCTAGGGCTGCCCAATCATCCTGGTACTCCTGAGGTTCCCCAGCGCTATAAGAACACTGCCCTGGTCCTCTGGAGGCCCTCGGACACTATGGCCCCCTGCACCTACTCTCTGGAGAGAAAAGCAGAGGGTGAGTCATGGTGTCACATACACTCACACATACAACATCATTCGTATCATTTCAAAGTCTGAACTTAAAGCCATACTGTCCAAATGCAGTTGTATCATACGTCAAATGTCCACAGTCCAACACATTATTGTCCTGTTGCAGTCATTAGCAATATTGCAGTGTTGTTCTGTTCAATCACTGATAGAAATTCATTTACATTTAAAAATGTAATCATTTTATCAAGGCGAGACCCAAATGCAGACACAGGAGGCAGATGGTTGGAGTCTTACAATGTTTATTAATCCAAAAGGAGTAGGCAAGAGAATGGTCGTGGACAGGCAAAAAGGTCAAAACCAGATTAGAGTCCAGGAGGTACAGAGTGGCAGACAGGCTTGTAGTTAAGCAGGCAGAATAGTTATGCAGGCGGGTACAAAGTCCAGAAACAGGTATGGGTCAAAACCGGGAGGACTAGAAAAAGAAGAATGCAAAAAGCAGGAGAACGGGGAAAACGCTGGTTGACCTGGAAATATACAAGACGAACTTGCACAGAGAGACAGGAAACACAGGGATAAATACACTGGGGAAAATAAGCCACACCTGGAGGGGGTGGAGACAATCACAAGGACAGGTGAAACAGATCAGGCTGTGAGGGGGGGGGTCAAGTGCAAGTACTGGTCAATGTTTTACATTTTGTATTTTAGGTGAGGAGGAAGATTGTTTAAGATACTGTTTGAAGAGGTAGGGTTTCAGATGTTTTCAGAAGATGGGTAGGGACTGTGTCCTAGTTTCAGGGGGAAGCTGGTTCCACCATTGGGGTGCCAGGGCAGAGAAGAGCTTGGACTGGGCTGAGCGGGAGCTTCCCCTCCCGTAGGGGGTAGGGCCAAGAGACGTGAGATGGCTGAACGAAGTGCTCGGGTTGAGTTGTAGGGTTTGAGCATAGCCTGCAGGTAGGGAGGGGCAGTTCCTCTTGCTGTTCCATAGGTAAGCAACATGGTCTTGTAGTGGAAGCGATCTTCGATTGGAAGCCAGTGGAGTGTGCGGAGGAGCGTGAGAGACATGAGAGACATTTTTTTATGCAGTTTTATTATGCCAATGATTCATTCAAAATAACTGCCTTCCGTGACCTTATTCTCTGACAATGATTGAAATGTGTCTTTCTAAATGAAATATAAACATGAACACGTAAATGTATGTCTATGGTCTTTCTCCCCCAGGTGAGAGTAACTGGCTCATCGTGGCCACTGGAGTGGCTGACTGTTACTACAATGTGGTAGACTTGCCAGGAAGGGGCACCTTCAGGTTTAGAGTGGCGTGTGTGAACAAGGCAGGCCAAGGACCCTACAGTAACCTCTCAGAGTTAGTGTGCCTGGACGCCTCAGGTATGTGCTACTTTCTACTATGAAGACCTAATGGTAATACAGTATGTCATTATTATCATACATTTATTTTCCATTTGGTTTACATTTTTGCACACATGTATGATGTACTTTAGGCACCTGGAGATGGACAAACTCCTGTAAACGTCTATACTTTCTCCATCAAATATGAATGTTTCCTAGCAAAGTCTTTTTCATAGAATTCTACGAGAGGGCTCACTCTCGTAATACTAAAAACGGTATTATTCTGAATCAACAGCACCAACAAAATCCAGTGGATCAGTCGTTGTGAAGACAGTCCATGCAGCACCGGTTGTCAAAACGTCAGCAATTACCGTCCCCTCCATGAAGCCTGTGCCTAGTAAAGTGCCGACCCCAGCCCCATCTTTCTCCCCATCCACACCTACCCCATCCCCCTCTGCTGCTGCTCCCACTCCTGCTGTACCAGCGGCCAAGTCTATTGCTTCTATCCCCGCTTTTAAACCTGTTGATTCCAAACCCTCAGTCCCTCAGACCCTAACCAGCGCTGCCTCCGCCCCCATTGTTATTAATGTGGCCCCATCCCACCGGGCCATCCCTGAGATCCAAAGCCCGTCTCCAGTTCAGTCCGCTCCTGCCCCGGCCAAAGCCAAGACCACCATCAATATCAACGTCACGAAAACGCCACAGTCTCAACTGGGAACCGTAACCAAGCTCGCTCCTCCTACCGTTCTCCCCAAACCCCAGAGTCCCATCAATATTGTCTCTCCCATGACTAAGACCCCACCTAAGACCCCACCTGTGGCCCCTCCCACAGCCATTGGCAAACCCATTTCGTCTGTGCCCATGTATGCGCCAATACCGGCTACCACGGCGCGCGTCATCCCACCATCCCCCTCCACCCCCATCTCACCCCCGGTGGTGCTGGTTTCCAGCATGAGTCCTGTAGGGGATGGTGGGGTTACACCCACACGTATGACCCCGTCTGGGCGGATGACCCCCTCCGGCACCCTGTCAGGACGCAAGACGCCCTTGGGGGGACGCCCCGGTGAGAGTTCCCTGCGCCAGGGAGTGCCCCAGAAACCATACACCTTCATGGATGAGAAGGCCAGGTAAAGAATGTAAAAAGTAATGTCCACAATGCTCCCACAGTGATATGCTCAGAGATATTTTAGACACAGCATTTCCCTCAAGACTGTCTATCCATAACTGTGTTATTGCACTGAACAAAAATATAAATGCAACATGCAACAATTTGAAAGATTTTACTGAGTTACTGTTCATATAAGGAAATCAGTAAATTGAAATAAATTCATTAGGCCGTAATCTATGGATTTCACATGACTGGGATTACAGATATGCCTCTGTTGGTCACAGGCTAGTCAAGTTCTTCCACACCAATCTCGACAAACCATTTCTGTATAGACCTTGCTTTGTGCAAGGGGGCATTGTCATGCTGAAACAGGAAAGGGTCTTCCCCAAACTGTTGCCCCAATGTTGGAAGCACAGAATCGTCTAGAATGTCATTGTATGCTGTAGTGTTACGATTTCCCTTCAATGGAACTAAGGGGCCTAGCCCGAACCATGAAAAACAGCCCCAGACCATTATTCCTCCTCAACCAAACTTTACAGTTGACACTATGCATTCGGGCAGGTAGCGTTCTCATCCATAAAACCCAGATTCATCTGTCGGACTGCCAGATGGTGAAGCGTGATTCATCACACCAAAGAATGCGTTTCAATTGCTCCAGATTTCAATAGCGGCAAGCTTTACACCCCTCCAACTGACGCTTGGCATTGCGCATGGTGATCTTAGGCTCGTGTAAGGCTGCCCGGCCATGGAAACCCATTTCATTAATCTCCCGACGAACCGTTCCTGTGCTGACGTTGCATCTAGTTTGACCGTTTGTGAAGAAATTCTTCAGTTGTGCCATCCCACAGTTTCATCAGCTGTCTGGGTGGCTGGTCTCAGACGATCCCACAGGTGAAGGAGCCAAATGTGGACGTCCTGGGCTGGCGTGGTTACGCGTGGTCTGCGGTTGTGAGGCCGGTTTGGCTTACTGCCAAATTCTGTTAAAAATCGTTTGAGGCGGCTTATGGTAGAGAAATTAACATTGCATTCTCTGGCAAGAACTCTAGTGGACATTCCTGCAGTCAGCATGCCAATTCCACTCTACCTCAAAACTTTAGATATCTGTGGCATTGTGTTGTGTGACAAAACTACACATTTTAGAGTAGCCTTATTGTCCCCAGCACAATACATTTTCGCACAGAATCTGAAAAAAAATATGTTTTCTGGGATTATTTTATTTCATGAAACATGGGACACTTTACATGTTGCATTTATATTTTTGGTCAGTGTATTATTAATATTATTATAATTATGAAACACTATTATTATTATTTATTATATTATGCATTTCCCTGGAAATCTACCTCTAATTCAGTTAGAATTACTTTTGAGTCTGTTGTAATGTTGATACATTTAGAGAGACATCATACATCATCATCCATATTATAAGCCTTATTATACAACATTTTAATGGTTTTTATACAGTTATCTTCTTGATGGCTTTTTTTGATGTGTCAACTCAAGGTTGTCTCTTTGTTTGTCTTAAAGGGGCCGCTTTGGGGTGATCCGAGAGTGTAGAGAGAACGCCACGGGCAACCTGTTCATGGCTAAGATTGTGCCCTACGAGGCAGACAATAAACAGACAGTGCTGCAGGAGTACGACATCCTCAAGTCCCTCCACCACGACAAGATCATGGCTCTGCACGAGGCTTACGTCACGCCCCGCTACCTGGTGCTCATCTCGGAGTGCTGCAGTGGAAAAGAGCTCCTCTACAGCCTTATCGACAGGTCAGACAGCACAAACTCTTACGTGTACCAACTAATGGATATAACTCGTTTATTTCTGTTATATGATTTTGTATGTAATGAATTACATTTGCTCTGTATAGTATCCCTGGGCCAGGGTTGGGGTCAATTCCATTGGATTTCTTCGTTGAAAAGCTATTTATCTTCAAGGACAACTTTGGAAATTTGTGTTTCTATTAATGCTTTAAAGGGCTATAGTCAGGGGATGCAATGCAAATCTTGTGGTATTCTTTTTTTTTTACCCAAATAAATCAGTCAAGGCAAATCAGAAGAAATTGGAATTTCAGTTTACTTTCTCAATTGATAGAATTGACCTCAACACTTTCCTCTTTTGTTGTCTCCCTAGATTCCGCTACTCCGAGGATGACGTGGTGGCCTACATCGTTCAGGTCCTGCAGGGTTTGGACTACCTGCACAACCGCCGCATCCTGCACTTAGACATCAAGCCGGCGAACATCATCATCACCTACATGAACGTGGTGAAGATCATTGACTTTGGCAGCGCCCAGACCTTTAACCCACTCTTCCTCAAGCAGTTCAGCCCGCCTGTTGGAACTCTGGAGTATATGTGTAAGTCGTGAGCATGATCGAAATTGGTGTGTCTCAACCCAATCCTACCGGTTGAAACTTAGGGGGTGAAAAGTGTTGTTTTAGCCTGGCACTAACATACCTGATTCAACTTATCAATCAAATATGTATAATAGGGAATCCTTGTGTATAATAATATGTATTAATGTGATAGTTTTTAAACATGAGCAATCTGAACAGGGAATTTCAAGCACATCAAAATGTGTTCTGTGCGGAAAATGCTCTGTAGCCAATCGGTCTGTCTCTGTGGCACGATGTAGACACAGACGGTAAGGGACGGCTCATAATACCATGTACAGATGCCACGACTGAGCGGTGAACAGATTGTGATAGATGAATCTTTGATCAATGAATCATATGTTAATACCAGGTACAGTATGTGAACACACCCTAGTTGTGCCTATGTATGTGTCCTGAATGCCTCAAAGTTCTCACACTAACCTTTCCCTAACCTGCTCTTTTTCCTAACCTTTCCCTAAAGCGCCTGAGATGTTGAAAGGGGATGTGGTGGGCCCTCCGGCTGACATTTGGAGTGTAGGCGTGTTGACCTTCATCATGTGAGTATGACCAAGGCTTTGGGCCAATGTCATTTGAACACATTTGAAACTTAAGCCAAATCCCGGTTCATTCAAGTACCATTCATGAGTTGCAATTTGTCTCTATACAGTTCTGTACGTTTTTTATTTTATTTTAAATAAATTAATCAATTTTTGCAGTCATCTACACAGTGTAACAGATGGGCACCTGCTTTACATGAATAAAATCAAACTTTAACGTTCATTTAAATGTCTCAACACACAAATTGTTACACATGAATGTTTGACTGTGTTAATTTGTTTATTTTAAGTGCTCTGTCCCTTGTGTTTATTTCAAACCCATTTAAAACCGATTTCAAACGTTTTCAGGCTAAGCGGCAGGTCGCCCTTCATGGATCATGATCCACAGGAGGCTGAAGCCAGAATCCTGGCAGCCAAGTTTGACGTGGGCAAACTCTACCAAAATGTGTCTCAAAGTGCCTCTCTGTTTTTGAAGAAGATCCTGTGTAGCTACCCTTGGTAAGTGCGGCTGATAGTTAATACCAATTAAGTGCTATTTTCTTTCGATTAATTGGTCCATTAATTATATTGTTTACAGTCTGGACTGACATCAGCAGTTAGTACTTATTTTCTTTGTCAGAGCAATAAAGTTGGGGCACAACTAAATTTAATCAACGCAATGGCCTCTGTCTCACTCCACAACATTACAAACATTGGCTGTTGTTAACTTGATCTGTACACATATTTTGCAGTGGTTGATAATGCAGGATTGAGGCATTGACGTCTTCACACTTATACCCATTCAACAAGGCTGCCAATGGATGCCATAGCTTGTAATGAATGAATAATATAAAAAATGGTGTGTGTCGTATCACATTTATATGACCAATCCCTTATGGGATAGTTTGTGATTTTGAGTTAGGGCTGCTTGACCCTGGTTGTAACCTCTGTTTCAGGGCCCGTCCTTCCATCAAGGACTGCTACAACAACTCATGGCTCCAGGATGCCTACCTGATGCGGCTGCGGCGGCAGACCCTCACCTTCACCACCACGCGCCTCAAGGAATACCTGGACGAACAGCAGAGCCTGCGGGTGGGGGTGGCCACCAAGCACAAGGTCCTCCTCCGGTCATACCAGAGCTCGCCCCAGTCACCCACCAGCCCTATACCCCCCTTTCCCATGACACCGGTCACACAGTGAGCACGGCTTCATATGTCAAATGCATGAAGGCAGGAGCTGTTGCCTGAGAGGAAGTACGCAATCTAAATGAGGCGGGTCTTAGGACGGAGCTCCCTAACTTGGTGAGATGAGGTGTGACTTGACCTTTTCAGCCAAATGGACATAAAATCACAACATCCAGCACTGGTTCTGAATATTGAGGACCTAACCTCTCTGCCTCCACTAGAAAAGTCCCTATACTAAGCCTACAGGAAGCCACACATTTTTTGTCTTGCAATGAGACAATCCCACAATGGTTCTTTGTGTATTTCATAGGGTGATACATGTTTCTCAAGGACTGGATGCCAGCTCAAAGTTCCAAACCTCTGCTCTCTTTTTTTATGTTAACAATCTCACAATGTTTTCATCTGATCCTCTTGTTTCCATGTTCATCAACCAGATATCTTCTCTAAACATCTAGTGCATGTGTGATTTTATCTTTCCCTAGGATAATGACATTTGTTGAGATTATGTCTCTTCTAAGCAATTTTTTATGAAGCAACACTACTGATGACATCTTTGCCCATGATTTTGGGTGCTACGGTATGCACACCATAGTGCTCAGTTGCATTTTCTATCTCTGATCATCAGAATGTTCTTGAAAACATGAGACGGAATAAATGCATTGAGAAATAATTGTTAGCTAAATGGTCGAGACAAGATCAGCAAGAGCTACCAGAACAGTGAACAACCAATCAATACAACCCAAATCAAGGAATAGGACCACATCTGCCTGAAAATATTCTTAAAGGCATTCTGATTTGGCCCGTTGAGTCTTTGTCATGATATATTACTATGTCAATGGCTACATGTTCCTATAGTTCCCATAATTCATGGACATTGCAGAGGATTTGTGTATACAAAGGCTGCCTTGAACTCCAGTACCTTAGATTCACAGTAGCTATGGGTGTCTTGAGTCACATGGTATAATGTGGAAGGGTCATGCTGTAGCTTACAAGTGGCCCTTACTAGAGTTCAGATTGAACATTTTCACAAATTGCATTTGTAAAATGTGAATGAGTAGAGGGAGTGATGAGTGGCTTAATCTACAGTTAAACAGGACCTCTTTGACTGTACGAATGTAAATGAGTACACAGATAATACAAGTTCCCACTTTTAAATTAGAATGATGCTTGGAGAAAGAATGTATCTTTGTTTTGGGGTTATTGCCATATTTGAAAAATACATGTGTGTAGGTGCATGTCAGTCACATCCACGCAGATGTAGAAAGTGTGAACGTTTCATTCATAAACATTTGAGAATGTAGTTATTTGATTATCTGTTTTGGTATCTTCATCATCCAACATCGAAACAGTATAACAAAGGAGATTTAATAGTATAGATATGATATATATTCATTGTGGTATAGTCATGAAATGATGCGGCAAATGAGTGTCATGAAGTTGATTTTAATTGACATTTGTATTTCAGTTTTTAAATCAGCAGTTTGTTAACAATTAAGTATTTCAGCAGGATTCTTGTAGTTGAATACCATTGTCAAGTATGATATTAGTTTGAGGCCTGCCCTGTGTGTCATGTCATACAGTTTTCTATACAATTATGATATGGTCAATTTCTTGGATGACAGAAGTACTTGGGGTAAATCTACAAAATGGATAAAGAATATATTTCAATGGATTGTGAAGACAGTATTAACATTTCAAAAGAGAGAGTGAACATTGATGTATGAAGACAAAGAAGGAATGTGCAAGACACCTCCAGTACGTTAAGAAGTAAAGTAATTGCAAATTATTTTGTAATGGAACTGTTTGCAAGGTTGGCAATGATAAAGTTAATAGTTTTGTACCAAAGTAAGATACCTTGAATTATTGCAGTGTCCCATGTAATGCACATTGAAACACAAGCGTTTGCTTTGTATGTTGAGAATCATTATTAGCTTTAATTAAATATTTTATTCGGGGGGGGTGGGGTATTATGATACTGGATGGCTTTGTGTGTGTGTGTGTGTGTTTGTTTATTTATTCACTGATTGAGCAATTCAGTTTGGGCCTAGATTAAATCAGATCAAGCATTAAGCGGTGATAGCCAACACCCTAGCTGATGTTTTGGCAGTGTCGGAGGTGAAACTGCATTGGAGCTGTCAAATCATTGTCCCGAAAACACACCCATGAGAAAGTGTATGCTATATAAGTGATAATGCCCGAGAAGCCGGTATTTGGAGGATATATTGACACGGGTGTTGTTAGGCCCAAGACAAAGTCGAGGGCCGGCAAACTGTGCCAATATATCCTCCAAACACCGGCTTTGAGTGCATTATCACAGGTTACCAACATACTCAAATAATGATTGAGATTTTTCATTAAAAACCTTATTTCGATGAATGTATTCATACTATTTCATCCTTCCACAAGATATAGTCCCGACACAAATCTAGGGTTGCTATCCAAGCCGGCTGGTCGTTCGTTCTATCGGTTCGGTTGCCAGAGACGCGACCCAGTCGTTCCGTGTTTTTGTTCTGTATCTACGGACGCGACCCAGTTGTTCGTTCTAAATATTCCATTGCCATCCTGGCTGGCAGCGTTCTTATCCCTTGCTTGATAGCTAGCCAACTACGGCTAACTTAGTCACGTCAAAAAGTGCAGTCAGAATAACAGCAAAGTAGCTGCATTTGCATTTGTTTAAGCTGTTTTCTAGTGACATTTATTTGGATACATCCATAACAATGAGCTAATGATGCACGATTTTGCCTGGCATAGAACATGTGCTCTCTCGTCAGGACACTGTTGTTCAGAGGAGCTAGCCAACAACACAGCTAACACAATCACTTCAAACTGAAGTTGGAAAGACTGCAAACTAGCTGCACTTCGTTTCGTTTGACCTTTTACAATTTACATTTCTTTGTATATATCCATAAACATTTTGACAGCTGATTCATGATTTCGACTGGCTGAGAAACGCTGCCTGCCTGTCTGTATCGTCCCGACTCCCGACACGTTCATTACTATGGGACAGTTGGAGATCGAATTTGAATATTGAAACGAAATGTTAGTCTAGAAGAAATGTGAGATAATGTCTAGAAGCTATTTATAGTGGCGATCAAGTTTAGAAATTGCTTGGCTGGGCTGATGAGACAGTGGATTGCACAGTCAGATCAAAAATAGTAAATAGGCATTTTAATGTCATGGATTTAGCCGGTGGTAACTTGTGGAATAGACACAGGCTGGAATGCAGTTTTAACCGATCAGCATTCAGGATTAGACCCACCCGTTGTGTAACTGAAAATAATGACCCTTAAATTAAAAAACATTAAAATTAAATAATGAGGATTTCAATCAGCCTAATCAAGGTGTAGATTACATCTCACATTCCAGTGTTAGAACTTGTAAACAAGGCTGCATGGGATTTCTCGTAATGCAACGCCGTGCAGCCAATGGCAATGTCTGCTTTAGGTATAATACTAGGAGACACTTGTGGATTTGACAGCTCTATATGGAGTTCCACCTCTGACACCGCCAAAACAACCGCTATGATTGAATAGAGCCCTTGATGCGGCTCTTAACCTTCTTTGTTCTGTGGAATCTCTCTGAATCTGGCATGGAATAGCTACGAATAATAATAAAGAACATACATCTTAAACCCATTAGTTTCAGTTTGTGTTATTTCAATTGAGCTTTGAGTTGTGTCTTTGTTTAATGACATTTAACAAGCACTCATATGAGCAAAATTATTTCATTTTATTTGGAATGTTAAGGCAGACAAAATTAAACATGCCTATTTACGTAATGAATTTGAGTTTGGGGGGCTAAAATGGTTCAATATTAAAGCTTTAAACCTCACTAAAAGCTTCGCTCATACATAAATTAAACTTAAACCCAAAATGGTTCTCCAGTAGATTATTAAGAAAGTCTCATCCTTTGTTCAAAGATGGCCTTTTTGACTTTATAGAGATTACAACTTCTCATTTCAAACTAATTGAAAAATAAATGTATAAAGTATCGCCCTTTCTTAAACAAGCCTTACAAAAGCTGGTTACAATTTAATTTTTATCCTCCAGAAAATATTGAAAAAATATATATGATGAATGATGAAAACATTTGCATAACACAACCAACCAACAGTAACTCCTGTTCAGGCTATCCTATCCAATCAATCAATCAGCTAGTTATGATATGGGGGTAGTTTAGTGTTAGCACACAGTTAAGCACCACTCTGCCAGGATGCACTTCCACACTCCATCCCCAGGTGGCAGCACCAACCGAGTCCAAGCGCTTAGCCAAGCCTTTATTTGCACACAGGTGTGAGTAATTAGGACTGAGCTCGACTTCCTCATGAGAAATCGTTAAGCACTGTATGAATTTAAGAATTTCCAAGCTGATGAAATGGCGTCCCTTGAGAAGGCTAGAACGAGATGTATGTTAGGAGAAGTACAATATTATCATAAGGAGACATAGAATTCAGATGAGGAGTGGAGGGGGGGGATGCAGAGGAGGCCGAAGAGAGAGAGAGAGGAGGAGGGTGAGCTTGAGTCGGGTAAACATTTACAGGAAAAAAGGAAGATGGTTTAATGAAGAAGAATGGTAGAAAGTGTAAGCAGAGTGAGCCGTATGCCAGATCGAGGTCTGGAGGAGGAAATATAAGTGAATGAGGGCGAATTATCGGAGGTGGCAGGTGTGGTGAAGTCCTTGGAGACTGAGGCTTGCACCGGTGGTCAGGATAAAGATGAGTCTGTGACGGTAGGAGTGACATTTTTGGAGAAAGTGGACCCCTGCATTTTGGTTGATCCATTTGTGATTTCAGGGTGGGTGAAAATGAGTTGGATGCTGTGGAATCAGTGATGGTAACCCAAAAGTGGACTTGTGATAATTGTTTGTGTTTCTGCTGGTCAAAGGGAGCCGGCGCTTTGCGCCAAACGAATTGGGACAGGAGATGTGAATTGTTTTGCTCTCAAGAAAAGGGCATCATTGAAAGGTGAGATTACTGGGATAGCAGTAAATCTGAAAGTGGACCAACTGAAGGGAAAGATTTCCGATGTTTGTGATTCTCGTCATTTGGTGCGACGCAGACAGGGTGGCGTGAGTGGTGAAACAGAAGAGTCATTGTCTGTTCTTTTAAGTTTTGATGTTGAGTCTCTGCCCAACAAAGTGATGTTAGGATATTTCAGTTATCCCGTACGAGCTTATATGCCGAATACATTACTGTACGTTGTTACAGGTGTCAAGCGTATGGGCATGTGGCAGCAGTGTGTAGGGAGGTTCCTGGTGTGAGAAGTGTTCAGAAGGGCATGAGAAAAAGGAATGTGTAGCATTGGGGAAAGAAGTGGTATGTGTTAATTGTAGGGGTGTCTATGGGGCTGGGGATCAGAAATTCATGGTGTGAGAGGCAGGTTGAGGTTACCAGGGTTAGAGTAGAGCAGAGAACGTTGTATTTTAATTCATTTTTTATTTCACCTTTATTTAACCAGGTAGGCTAGTTGAGAACAAGTTCTCATTTACAACTGCAACCTGGCCAAGAATAAAGCAAAGCAGTGCAACACAAACAACAACACAGAAATACACATGGAATAAACAAACATACAGTCAATAATACAGTAGAAAAAGTCTATATACAGTGTGTGCAAATGAGGTAAGATAGGGAGGTAAAGGGAATAAATAGGCCATGGTGGCGAAGTAATTACAATATACCAATTAAACACTGGAGTGATTGATGTGCAGAAGATGAATGTGCAAGTAGAGATACTGGGGTGCAAAAGAGCAAGATAAATACAGTATGAGGATGAGGTGGTTGGATGGGCTATTTACAAATGGGCTATGTACAGGTGCAGTGATCTGTGAGCTGTTCTGACAGCTGGTGCTAAAAGCTAGTGAGGGAGATATGAGTCTCCAGCTTCAGTGATTTTTGCAATTCGTTCCAGTCATTGGCAGCAGAGAACTGGAAGGAAAGGCAGCCAAAGGAGGAATTGGCTTTGGGGGTGACCAGTGCGATATACCTGCTGGAGCGCGTGCTATGGTTGGATGCTGCTATGGTGACCAGTGAGCTGAGATAAGGCGGGGCTTTACCTAGCATAGACTTATAGATGACCTGGAGCCAGTGGGTTTGGCGATGAGTATGAAGCGAGTGCCAGCCAACGAGAGCGTACAGGTCAAAATGGTGGGTAGTATAAGGGGCATTGGTGACAAAACGGATGGCACTGTGATAGACTGCATCCAATTTGTTGAGTAAAGTGTTGGAGGCTATTTTGTAAATGACATCAACGAAGTCGAGGATCGGTAGGATAGTCAGTTTTGGTAGGATAGTCAGCATAGTCAGCATAGTCAGGCTATGTTTGGCAGCATGAGTGAAGGATGCTTTGTTGCGAAATAGGAAGCCGATTCTAGATTTAATTTTGGATTGGAGATGCTTAATGTGAGTCTGGAAGGAGAGTTTACAGTCTAACCAGACACCTAGGTATTTGTAGTTGTCCACATATTCTAAGTCAGAACCGTCCAGAGTAGTGAAGCTGGACCGGCGGGCAGGCAGGTGCGGGCAGCGATCGGTTGAAGAGCATGCATTTAGTTTTACTTGCATTTAAGAGCAGTTGGAGGCAATGGAAGGAGAGTTGTATGGCATTGAAACTCGTCTGGAGGTTAGTTAACACAGTGTCCAAAGAAGGGCCAGAAGAATACAGAATGGTGTCGTCTGCGTAGAGGTGGATCAGAGAATCACCAGCAGCAAGAGCGACATCATTGATGTATACAGAGAAGAGAGTCGGCCCGAGAATTGAACCCTGTGGCACTAAAAGTAGAAGCTCGAATTGTTTGGGTACAGACCTGGATAGTAAGACAGAACTCTGCAGGCTATCTCTGCAGTAGATTGCAACTCTGCCCCCTTTGGCAGTTCTATCTTGCCGGAAAATGTTATAGTTAGGGATGGAAATTTCAGGGTTTTTGGTGGTCTTCCTAAGTCAGGATTCAGACACGGGCCTTCCTCTGACACCGCCTGGTGTAGAAGTCCTGGATGGCAGGCAGCTTAGCCCCAGTGATGTACTGGGCCGTACGCACTACCCTCTGTAGTGCCTTGCGGTCAGAGGCCGAGCAAATGCCGTACCAGGCAGTGATGCAACCAGTCAGGATGCTCTCAATGTTGCAGCTGTAGAACTTTTTGAGGATCTCAGGACCCATGACAAATCTTTTTAGTTTCCTGAGGGGGAATAGGTGTAACGGCTGTCAATGTCGTTCTCCTCCTCAGACGAGGAGGAGCATGGATCGGACCAAGATGCGGAGTAGGAGGTATTCATGATTTTAATGGCAAACCAACAAACACTACAAATAAACAAAACAACAAACGTGACTAACCTGCAACAGTCCTGTGTGGCCCAAACGCTAACACAGGAAACAAACACCCACAAAACACCAGTGAAACCCTGGCTGCCTTAGTATGACTCTCAATCAGAGACAAACGATACACACCTGTCTCTAATTGAGAATCATACCAGGCCGAACACAAAACCCAACATAGAAATAGAAAACATAGACTGCCCACCCAACACTCACGCCCTGACCAATAAAGACATACAAAACAAGAGAAAACAGGTCAGGAACGTGACAATAGGCTTTGTTGTGCCCTCTTCATGACTGTCTTGGTGTGTTTGGACCATTCTAGTTTGTTGTTGATGTGGATACCAAGGAACTTAAAGCTCTCAACCTGCTCCACTACAGCCCCGTCGATGAGAGTGGGGGTGTGCTCGGTCCTCCTTTTCCTGTAGTCCACAATCATCTCATTAGTCTTGGTTACTTTGAGGGATAGGTTGTTATTCAGCCACCACCCGGCCAGGTCTCTGACCTCCTCCCTAGAGGCGGTGTCATCGTTGTCGAAGATCAGGCAACACTGTTGTGTCGTCAACAAATGAGAGCACCTGGGGAATAGGAGTGGAGCTAGGCACTGCAGGTCCTGGATTAACCTCTACATCACCAGACGAACAGAGGACTCAAGGGGGAGGGAGATGGGTCAAGGGGGAGGGATCCTGAGAGGATTCATGTGATGAGTAGTAGATCTGTATCAGTACAGAGGGATAGGCCAACAAATGATATATGCTTCAGTAAGATTGGCCTTTTAGTATTCATAGTAATGGTTATCAACTGTACTGCAGGGATAGAACGTAAGTCACAGAAAATAGTTGTGGTGGCAGCAGCAGAGAAGTATTTGGGTGTACGAGATTTGACGTCAGAAGAGTTACAGGGTGTGTTGAGTGGTGGGGTCCCGTCCATACAGGCTGTTGGCCTGAGGTAAGAACAGATAGGTTTAAATAGTGGAGCAGGGTGGTGGTCAAGAAGGAGCTGACCTTGGACCTTAAGATAAAGTGTCTGTTTCCTTGGTACATGCATCCAACACGGTCATCAAATGCTGATTTCTCACATAAATGCACACATCAAATCAGGTTACAGACCAGTTAACTAGGCCTAAGACTGCTAGACTTAGCGAGACAACAATATTAGCAGGCTAGTTATTGGCTACGTAACACAATCACAACAATACATTTTTTATAACACAATCAAAACAACTACTTTGATTAAAGGCACCTTCTGGTACGTTGATCAAAGAGCTCCTTATAATGACTAAATGTAATTGTTTTGAGCTGGACTCATTGATTGCAGAAGTGGGAACACCTGTGTGTATTGGTCTGGTGCAAGGGCTGTGGTTCCTCTGGCTACTCATCCTGGGATGCAAGAGGCGGCAGGGAGAGGTTCACGCTGGCTGTCCTCGTATGAAAGGAACGTCAACCTGCAAAGCAATACAAATAATATAAAATATACACACACACGTGTTCCCACTTCTGCAGTCAAGCTCAAAACAAACATGAAGGAGTGTGATAGGGCAGACATTACGCATACAACAAAATACACTTTTCACCCATATGACCACATAATTCAGAGTAAGAGGTAACAAAACTCATACACTGAACAAGAGTTAGTCTCGTCAAAGAATGACAAGTTGATGGCTTGAAAAGCAAGTTAGCCTACAACAATGATATTAAATGAATGCAACAGATTTGGAATGAATGTGGACCTCTGCTATGGAAATGTATGTTACATGAAGGTTGGGTAAACACACTGTCACTGTAAAAAAGTTAATGCACACAAGATTCTACAACCTCGGCTTCCCTATTCCTCTGCTGGAGAAGCTTCACATACTAGTGCAGCAGCTGGCAGGTAGTCCAGCATGGTCATCAGATGGCAGTATTTTTCTTTCTTTACTAGAAGAGGAGACTTGTAGACCCTGGGGTAGTGGCTTGAGAATGAGGGAGCTTGAGGTCTAGCTCCACGCTTCCGCTTACAGACAGACCAAGACTTCCATTCCTCATATTGGCTGTGGCTCTGCCTGGTGTGTATGGTCCAAGGATCATCAGCTGAAATGACAAAAGACGGCAGAATGCCTCCAAAATCTGAAATGCCTCCAAAATATCCGGAGAAATTGCAGAGAGCCATGTCAAATAACAGAAATACTCATCATAAACTTTGATGAAAGATACATGTTTTACATAGAATTAAAGATACACTTGTTCTTAATGCAACCGCTGTGTCAGATTTAAAAAAACTTTACGTAAAAAGCGAACCATGCAATAATCTGAGACGGCGCTCAAAAATAACAACATTTCTCCGCAATGTTGGAGTCAACAGAAATACGAAATTACATCATAAATATTCCCTTAGAATCAATCTTCAGGATGTTGTTATCATATATATCCAATAACGTTCCAACCGGAGCATTCCTTCATGTCTGTAGAAGTTATGGAACGCAAGGCAATATCATGAGGAAAGCGCATGACCAGGAACTGGCATTCTGCCAGACCAATGACTGAATCACCTCTCACCAGGCCCCACATCACACTAGAGGCTTCATTCCACGTTCTACAGACTGTTGACATCTAGTGGAAGGCGTAGGAAGTGCAATCAGATCCATATCTTACAGGGAATTGAATTGGCGATGAGTTGAACATTGACCAGTCTCAGAATTCTCACTTCCTATTTGGATTTTTTCTCAGGTTTTTGCCTGCTTTATGAGTTCTGTTATACTCACAGACATCATTCAAACAGTTTTAGAAACGTCAGAGTGTTTTATATCCAATAGTAATAATAATATGCATATATTAGCATCTGGGACAGAGGAGGAGGCAGTTCACTATGGGCACACAATTCATCCAAAAGTGAAAATGCTGCCCCCTATCATAAAGACGTTAAGCTGGAGGATGTTAAGGAGCGCTGTTCATGGTCTTGTTTCGGAGGACGCATGACTCCACCTTCACCTCTACTGAGCCCGTTGGGGAGTTGCAGCGATGAGATAAGATCAAAAAAGGGTGGTAATATACTAAAAATAATAATTTAAAAAAATTACAACTACATTGAGAGCATCTTGACTGGCTGCATCACTGGCCACTGTTTGGCATCCGACTGCAAGGTGCTACAGAGGGTAGTGCGTACGGCCCAATATATCACTGGGGCCGATTTCCCTGCCATCCAGGATCTTTATACCAGGCGGTGTCAAAGGAAGGCCCTAAAAATTGTCAGAGTACAGCCACCAAACTCATAGACTGTTCTCTCTGTTACCACACAGCAAGTCTGAAGCCAACAGGACCCTGAACAGCTTCTATCCCCAAGCTATAAGACTGATAAATAATAGCTACCTGGAATATCTGCATTTACCCTTTTTGCACTAATCTCTTTTGACTCATCACATAAACTGCTGTTTATTATCTACCTCAACCCCTGCACATCAACAATAGTGCAGTAGTGAGTGCATTCATTTTCTTATTTGTTCATACTTGTCCCCCATGGGAATTTAACCCTCAACCCTGACATTGCAAGTTCCATGCTCTACCAACTGAGCCACTCAGGACAGAATTGTGTTATTATTTTCCTATTTATTCCTTGTGTTATTAGTTTTCAATTTTTCCTCTCTGCATGGTTGGGAAGGGCCTTCACTGTTAGTCAACACCTGTTCATTATGAAGCAAGTGGCAAATACAATTTGATTTGATTTAACAAGTGACATAATAAGGGATCATAACTTTCACCTGGATTCACCTTGTCAGTCTATGTCATGGAGAGCGCAAGTGTTCCTAATGTTTTGTACACTCAGCGTATGTCACAGTGCTTCTATAGCTATATACACCATGATACTGCCAATTTCATTTATTCATTTAGCAAACAAGAAAGCTCATAATCCAGTGTCTTTTTCAGTCAACACACCTATATTTCAGCTTTAATTAGCTTTAAAACAGCAACATTTTCTCTCAGCATCATTGCAAAATATTTTGAATAGCATGAGATTAGCTACATCTTTCTCTTTACCCCATGACAAAATGAGTAAAATTATATATATATATATATATATATATATATATATATATGGGGCCCAACCAAATTTATGCAGGCCCACCTACCAACGAATTTCTTACTTTGCCACTGATTACTAACCTCCATTCTCCTTCGTTAGTCGGTTTCAAGGCTACCCTCGTCGGCTGCTCCTGATCTACAAAGTTTACTACAAACATTCAGCTTTCAAGAAACTGTAACAATGCGTTTCTCGAACATCTCGTTATGTCAAGGCAGCATATAGTATTTTTGATCGCTAGAAATAGCCTACTGCTTTGGACGAAAAGCATAAATATTATTCAATAATATTGTCTACTGTTAAATATTCATTATGTTTTATGATCCGGTTCAATATATGAATTGATAAAAAAATAAACATGGGAAATACATCGTTTTTGTGTGACATTGTCGGATATTCCAAAATGTTATAAGGACATAAACTTTTGTCGCTTTAAGACTGGGCTGCCTTGAAACCGTCAAGTTCCATGTTTGTATCGAGAAATTGAAGGTACTGAACTGAACTCCATATTGAAACAAAGTTGTCAACTAGAATCTGCCCCTTTTATGTCTTTATTTTAATATTTTATTTCATATGCACCGATGTTTTCAAGAGATTAGCTTTAGAATAGGGGCTATTTTACAAAAATATCCTGAGGGGAGTGGCAAAATATAAATCATATTTTCTATATTTAAACTTCCTTGAGCTATTATACATCGTCGACATTATACACGGCTGTTTTTATTTATTTACGGAACTAATGGACATCTCGTCCTCAATAATCACGCAAGTAACAAGGGATGAAGAGGATAACTATACTCTGCGCGAGGAAGGTGAGTTTGGAAAAGTTTTCAAGAAGTGTTCTGTTGCGCATGACAAAGTGGATATACATACACAAGACAGGGTGGTGTTTAGATGGTCAAGGCCAGACCTAAATAAATACATCCATTTTAAAGTTCAACGGAATATGTAGAGACCCCTGTAATATTGCACTACCATAAATAATTGCTTGAAATTATTGTAATTTACAGTCAAACGTTTGAATAATCGTAACGATCATTGTGAAGCCATATAGCTCGCCTACGACATGGCCCAATGAAAGGCTTAAATTATTATTTCAACTAATAACTTTTTGTTTGACATAGCATCTTGCATATATAAAAGGATGTAGTTGAAATTATTGAGTCAACATTTTAAGTAGGAAATCACAACCGTGTTTTTGAAAGCGTTAGGGGAAGGGGCGGGGCCGACATGACTTGTCTGACGTTTCCAATGTTTTTGATATGTAACTTGGACAATCCGACCAAATTCACATAGAAATGTTATAGATCTGTCATTCTCATTGAAAGCAAGTCTAAGAAGTGGTAGATCTGTTCTATGTGTGCTATTTCTATGCGCCTGTTCTTAAATTTAATTTTGCATATTTTATTTTCAGTGTTGTACACCAGCTTCAAACTGCTGAAAATACATTATTTTTGGTTATGGAAAATATATCTCACAGCTGTTTAGATAGTACAAGGATTGTACACTATACCTGCTTGTTGAACTGAAATTAGGCAAACTATTAGAATTTTAGAAACTAGGAAATGGCAGGGTGATTTTGGCATAGTGCATCTTCAAGTTAATTTTGTAGTAAAGTTATGGAAACAATGTAGGATACACCTTTATGGCTAAATAGCCTGTTAGTCAAATGAACAAAAATGTAGCAGTTATTTCTTTTCCTGATTTTCACTGAACAAAAATATAAAAATGCAACATGTAAAGTGTTGGTCCCATGTTTCATGAGCTGAAATTAAAGATCCCAGAAATGTTCCACATGCACAAAAAGCTTCTTTCGCTCACATTTTGTGCACAAATTTGTTTACATCCCTGTCAGTGAGCATTTTTCCTTTGCCAAGATAAACTATCCACCTGACAGGTGTCACATATCAAGAAGCTGATTAAATAGCATGATCATTACACATGTGCATCTTGTGCTGGGGACAATAAAAGGCCACTCTAAAATGTGCAGTTTTGTCACACAACACAATGCCACAGAGTTTTAAGGGAGCGGGCAATGGGCATGCAGAATGCAGTAATGTCCACCAAAGCTGTTGCCAGGGAATTGAATGTAAATTTCACTACCATAAGCCGCTTCCAATTTTTGCAGTACGTCCAACCGGCTACACAACCATAGACCACATGTATGGTGTCGTGTGGGCAAGCGGTTTGCTGATGTCAGCGTTGTGAACAGAGTGCCCCTTGGTGGCGGTGGTGTTATGGTATGGGCAGGCATGAGCTACGGACAACGAATACAATTGCGTTTTATCGATGGCAATTCGAATGCACAGAAATACAGTGACAAGATCTCGAGGCCATTGTGAGGCCCATTTTCTTTAAGTTATATGTGACGAACAGATGCAAATCTGTATTCCCAGTCGTGTGAAATACATAGATTAGGGCCTAATTTATTTATTTCAATCGAATGATTTCCTCATATGAACTGTAACTCAGTAAAATCTTTGAAATTGTTGCATGTTGCTTTTATATGTTTGTTCAGTATATGTTAGACATCAATTCAAATTGAGTAGTTGTCCTCCAAGAGACATCAAGCTACTCATGTTCAGGCTGTCCCACTACTACACTACCATTGGTCTACTGCCAGGTGTGTGTTCATGAGTCACGCACCAAGCCCCGAACACGTGCAAGTGCACGCTTCCCCAACATGAGACCACTGCAGTGATCCCACTGCTGCCACCAATGTAGCGGAAGACAAAACTGCAACAGAGACTCGAACCATGATGCAGAATATGGCATCTAACAGTCTGTGCCACATAAGCACGGGCCTCTGGGCAGAGGCAGTAGTCTAAGCTCCCAGGCTTGACAGAGGCTATACTCCCTCCACTGATCTGTATTTCTATAAACAGGAAAGTGTTATTATTATTCAGACAAAAAATGTTGTGCTCTGCATTTACTTTTATGCTCTGTGGTCATTTGTCTCTTATTCTCTGCAGTGAAGTGTGGCTTGTTATGTAAACTCAGCAAAAAAAGAAACGTCCCTTTTTCAAGACCCTGTCTTTCAAAGATAATTTGTAAAAATTTGTAAAAATCCAAAAGACTTCACAGAACTTCATTGTAAAGGGTTTAAACACTGTTTCCCATGCTTGTTCAATGAACCATAAACAATTAATGAACATGCACCTGTGGAACGGTCGTTAAGACACTAACAGCTTACAGACGGTAGGCAATTAAGGTCACAGTTATGAAAACTTAGGACACTAAAGAGGCCTTTCTACTGACTCTGAAAAACACCAAAAGAAAGATGCCCAGGCTCCCTGCTCATCTGCGTGAACGTGCCTTAGGCATACTGTAAGGAGGCATGAGGACTGCAGATGTGGCCAGGGAAATAAATTGCAATGTCCGTACTGTGAGATGTCTAAGACAACGCTACAATGAGACAGGATGGACAGCTGATCGTCCTCGCAGTGGCAGACCACGTGTAACAACACCTGCACAGGATCGGTACATCCGAACATCACACCTGCGGGACAGGTACAGGATGGCAACAACAGCTGCCTGAGTTACATCAGGAACGCACAATCCCTCCATCAGTGCTCAGACTCTCCGCAATAGGCTGAGAGAGGCTGGACTGAGGGCTTGTAGGCCCGTTGTAAGGCAGGTCTTCACCAGACATCACCGGCAACAACGTTGCATATGGGCACAAACCTACGCAAAGTTTGCTGAAAATAAGCGCAGTTGACAGTAAGAGGACATTTCTTTTTTTGCTGAGTTTACTAATAAAACAAGTGGTTTCTTTTTCTCTTCTTGTTTTTGGCAACCTCCCCCCCCATTTACATGAAATGGTTGGGGCCTGAACCCAAACCAGGCGAGAACGGTACTTGCTAGCAGTGAATTGCTAGTGAGGAGTGCCGGTGGAGCATCATGTTTCAGCTTCCTGAAGAAAAATCTGGCTTCCAAAAACAAAAAGAAAGCAAAGAAAGCCAGGAGAGGGAAATGATAGGGCCGACAGTATGTCACTCAATTTTTCACAAAGGAAAGTGGGTGTAGTCCGTGAGTGATGGAAATGTACCTGTTAGCTTAGTCCATAGTAAAATAGGCTAATTTTGCTCCCCTAAAATTAGTTACTTAATATCTTCACAGAAAATTTTGAGTGTTTACACTCTTTTAGCAAGCTATTCATACTAAATCAGTTGTCCCTGCCCCTGCCTGGTGCCAGGCCCAACTGGCCTGGCAGCTTCAGGCTCAGCAGCCCTGTCTCCCCATCCCCATACCCCTGAACCAGCCCTACTCCCAACTGAAGAAGGACGTGAGCAGCATTGTGTTGAATGACATGTCAGTTGGGGAAAGGAATGTGATTCTCCAGTCAGGACAAATCTCACTTGACACAGAGGTAGCCAATATCAGAGCATGAAAGGAAGAGATGCAGGCTCTTAGAGATGGATGGGAGTCTCTCCTGTCTGAGGCAACACTGATTGCTACGCAACTGGATGTTGTACCTCAATTTAGCAAGGAACACAGCCTCCAGAGGAAAAGGAAGAAATTCCATGATGAAACCTCTCAATAGGAGACAGCTCAGGACAGTGCAGCAACGGTGTTTCAGAACACAGTGTTTTTTTACTGCTATGGACAACATCATAAGTGACTTGTACACTAGGTTCCACACCACTGCAAAAATTGTAGAAGATATTTCTGCTGTTCTGAAAGTTGGGCAGATTAGTGAGGATAAAGTCCCTTGAGTGTTCCAACCACTGATCATTAAGTATTCCAGAGATCTTACATCTGAGCTTCAAAATTAAGTAAGATACCTGAACACTGTATATGCTGCCTCTTTCCCCCCTAACTTGTCCCCTCTTGGTCTCCTGAATGCAATTTGTAAGATGCAGCTGCAAAGCAGTTTTGGAGAAGTGTGTATTGCTTTACGTATATTTTGCACACTGCCTGTGACTGTTGCTGGTGGCGAGAGAGCTTTCAGTAAGCTAAAACTGATAAACTATTTGAGGTCCGCTATGTCCCAGGACAGGCTTTGCAGTCTTGCCATGCTCTCCATAGAAAGTCAGTTAGCTAGAAAGCTGGACTTAAAAGACTTGATCAATGACTTTGCTAGCAAGAAGGCTCGGCGCTGGGCTCTTGGTGAGTAAGGCTGAGCAAGGGCCAGTGCTAAATGGCATGGCTATGGATATTTGATCACTACACACATGATGCCCACAGGCTGAGACTGAGACTGAGAACAAGATATATCTCAAAGTAATGGCTGGATTGCCATAAAATGTGTTGTGCACAGTCAAGACGCCAAGTGGAAGAAACCTATTGATTTGTTGACCACTTGACCTTTCCTCTAGCGCCACCATCAGGCCTTTTCATGTCCATTTCCATTTTGTTTTTCATTTTCACTTTTACAGCTGCTTATTTTCTAGTTGGTATGTATACTTTGTTCAAAAATCTGCTGCTGATTTTAATATGTTGTGTGTTATATCATTCTATAGATGATAATGTTAATTTATTTTAATGTATATTTAAGTTATATTTATTTTAGTTATGCATTCATTTTAAGAGAATTTTCCATTCAAGATTTTTACCATTAAAATGACATGTAGACTGTAAAAGATGGCCTTTAGCACATTTCTTATAGAGGGTATCAGTCTTGCATCAAATAGTGAATTCCACTGTATGCAGAATGTTGCATGCATGTCTGCACAGTGTTATATTTCCACGGCTCACTGTCAGTAAATATCGTACAGTAAATATTGGACTACAAGAGAGTTGCAAGCCTGCAAAGGTAGAGTTATTTAAAGCTTTGATTGGGTCGATTGGGTTCTGGAGGTGTGTGGTTACAGCAATTGCGCAGGGTTGGTGTGTCCTGTGGTGTTGGGGCCCAATGTGATATATTTTCATGGGGCCCAAAATCCCTGGTGGCGCCCCTGACAGTATGTGTCAAGTTCCAGCCTCAAGTTCATATAACTGCAATATCTGAAGGGTCTCTGTTTTTCTTTAATCAACTCAATCACTAATTTAGTGGTTAAATAATACATATTTGAAATACATTTTAGCTGCACCAGGTTAACACGAGGCCTAGCTATACCAACACAAAAAGGTTTTGTTTTGCGTCTCCGTTTATGGCCTGGAGTGAGTGCGCGCTAGGCTATATATACAAAGAATCCCATCATTAACCACTGTCAGCAGCTGCTCGTGGTGTGCTATTTAAAGTGCTCTAATGTGTAATATCAGAAGAGCTAACATGGAAGGCAGCATGATGTTTCTTCCCACCCATGTGTTCACCTGCCCTGTTCCTTCACATGTTTGCACACAAACGTCATGACTTGTAAGCCTCTAGCAAGTATGCACCCTGCGTAGGTGTATTCCCTTGTGGCTTAGTCCGGTTTCAGCTCCAATTGAAAGACGTCTTCAACAGTCCTCAGTTCAACATTAATTGGTTTGTGAAGTGGGTCGGTGAAATGTGAACAGTCTGCCATTGAACAAAGTAATATGGTGTTTTTTTTTTATTACTTTGTGTCAGTTCATTAGTTTTGCCATTATGAAACGGGTGTGATTTTAAGTTAACCTAATTCATAGAAATTACAGAACATTGTTGTCTCAGGAGCCCCTTGGAAACAAGATGATTTTAAAAAGGATTTTATCTAGCAAAAGATCAAACATATTTATAAATAAATAGATAATACTGTAGTTTGCTGGCTGTTATGCGGTGACAATCTGTTCTATTAATAGAGCTGGGAAAAACAAACAACTGGCTTCATGAGATGGCGGCAATAATTACAGTATGAAATATAATGCATGCCGTGCATACAGTATAACACGACAATTGTGAGCTGCAATATTAACTATATACTGTACATAGATTTTTTTAATCTGATTTTCATGACTACATCACAGTGGCTATCGGTCGGATGAGTCTTAATGTACAATAGTGATTTTTTTTATTTATTTTTTATCTTAAACTCTTAAATGTAGTCAGTAGGGTGGATGAATACATACAACAACAACAAAAAACTAGACACATTTCAGACATTACTTACTGTATATTTATGTTTCTTCTAAGATTATAAAAATAAAAATAAATGGGCTGAAAGAGTCCAACCTGATGATTCAAAATCGTAGGAAATCCGCTGTATTTCAAACTAAGCATAGAAAATGTAAACCAATGAAAAGATAAGGGTGTGGAAATTAATACTGTTTTTTAAGGGCTAGTCATAACTATCAACATGACTGTCCCCTAAACTTTTTTATTTGAGATATTATTTCTTATACACTACTTGTGTGATTCATTTGACAGATTTATTTTGTTAGTTCCTGTCATTTTAGTTTTGCTTAACTATTTCCATAACTGAGGTGGGCATCTGACTTTGTTACGTAAGCCATGGCTATAACTTTCTGCCACCTATTGTGAAACAACCACTCTGAGGTAACATAAGGACAGCTGAATACTATCTGAATGCTTTCTCTTTTAGATGCCCCTGCCCATGTCGTTTCCTCAAAGAAGCCCCGCAGTCGTGGCATTTTTCGAAGTCTCTTCTGCTGCCTCTGTCACAAAGAAACCGAGCAAATCCCAGTCAACAACAATGCCCCCTTATCGGTGGAAGAAAATGGGACCATTTCAAAAGTAAGCTGTCTTCGTCCTTACATCCCTCTCTCCCTCTTGCCCTTGCTTGTGATATCGCCTATCTCTCCCTCACTCTCTCTATGGTAATTTAGCATCATGTGGTCAACATGATTGAGAGCCACTTGAGCGGTACACATGTTTTCTTTGCCCAATGTCCTTTCATATTTACAAGTTCTCTGGTCAATACATTTTTGCAGTTCTGCCTTAAAATGAAATATTTCACTGCCAATAAATTAACCCAGAAGACAGCATGAGTCAAAAATTATATACAATTAAATCAGCACAGACTGTAATGCATTATCAGAAAACAGTCATTCTTTGTCGGTGCATTAAGGTGAATCACTTTACAGCAGAGATGGGCAACTTTGATGGGGGTGGGAGATCAACATTTTTTAAAATATTTTTGCGGCCCCCTTCTTGACGGTGGAGAGAAAAATGCCAGTTTTTAGAGTTGATTTCCTGGGTCACACTTTATTTGCATAGTCCAGATTGGATAGTCTGGATTTTTCCATCTGTAGATGTAGATGGTCATACTACCAACAAACTATATGTTGATAAGCAACTGCTTGCTAAGGTTACAGGGATAGGGTTAGGTTTAAAACAGGGATGGGCAACTGCAAGGCCCTCGGATCAATCCCCCCCTAAACAAATATAAATATTTGAATTTAGTCGGGGTCTCAACTTCCTGTTTCAAATTCGAATAGTAGAACACACATGGTACAATTTGGAAATTTGGTTGTGCATCAGCAGTTTATTTCGTTACTCAATTAGCCCAGGTCAACATTTTATTGGTAAGTTAGTCTAGTTGATTGGTAAGTTAGCCAGCAATCTAAACTTGTACTAATCATGGTCGATTACCACCCGGCGGGCCCTCATTGACTTTGTTAGTCAGTCTCACTCAGATATCATATTAAAAACTACAAACATTTCTCTCCAACCTATGGCAAAATGTGTAGAATTTCACAGATTTTGTGGTAAAACAGCTAATTTCCCTCTCCGCCCCATGGCAAAATTAGTAGAATTGCATGAAATTAGTTTTAAAATTTCTACATCTTCTCTCCGCCCCATAGCAAAATCTGTAGACTTGCATCGCCGGCAGTTGCCCATCCCTGATTTAAAGCATTCCCTGCTGAAGAGGAGATGATAAAAGGCAATTCCAATTTTTAGGCAGATGACAATGACTCTATGTGAACACTTAGCGAACAACATGGCAGTTAACTCACTACGGACAGATTAGGTGATCAAGACGCATCTCGGGTGTCAGTTTCAGATGTATGCCTTACTTCAGCTTTTTACAGTGATTTGATATTCCAGGAGTTATTTGTCACGTCTCTTGAAGCCCGAAAATAAATTGCTCGGTCTCATGGAGAGGGGGCCATGTGTTGGTCTCAGTGTGGTTGTGACCTGTCAAGTCAACGTGTACTCTGCTGCTGGTGTCTCAGGCGGGCTGTAGACTGTGAATACCCCCAGCAGTTCAAGCCACCATTACCAAAGGAGCAGTCTTGTGAGATGCCAGCCCTCTGGACTGTGTCGCCTCCCTAGAGAAAACAAGTCTCTCTCTCTCTATGCTTGGAAAAGTGCAAAACCTCTGAACACTACAAACCTATTGGAGAACGTCAGCTCCCTTTGTACCTGAAAAGGCACTCTAATCAAAGCAAATCTTTTGACACATTTCCCAAAAGCAAGCATGCCTGCTGAACACTGCGAGGTGTCTGAACTAATTGAAGCCATGGAATCAACTGAGCCTTCTGCACAATCTGCTGAACCCTGCATCATTGTGGATGAAAGAAAAAACTCTTTGGACTATACTGAACACCAGAAGGTCAATGGACAAATGGATCCCGCTGTGCAGATTGTCGATCATTACAGCATGAATGGAGAACATGCAGAAGAGAGCAAACCTTTTGTGCATTATAATGGACTTTCTGGGGGGTTTGAGCAATGCATCAACACGCCTTGCGAGGACTATCCTGTTCTCCACATGCACACTAATCAGTATAAGTCTCCTGAGTTAAGCAAATCATTTGAAGAATGTTCTCAACATTGTGAGTGCTTTGACTTCAGCAAGTCCTCTGAGCACTATGCTAATGACTGTCTAACTTCTGGATTTAGCCAACACTGTGAACATTTCACAGAATGCTTCCAGTCATCTGAACAATGCAAGTCTTCTGATCAACACTGTAAGTCCTTTGAGTCAAGCGAACCTGCTGAGAACTCTGAGTTTTTAGAGCAATGTAAGATATCTGACTTCATACCTGACATCTCTGAATCCAATGAATCAAAAATATCATTTGAGCACTATACTGGAATTTGTGAGTATTCGGAAAAATACAATCATATTGATGACCCAACAGAGTATAATGAGACTACAAAGCCAATTGATGAGGATTTAAAGCCCTCTGAGCCATCATTTCAACAAATTGAAATCTGTGGGCTTTTTGACTCTGAGTTTTGCATAATATTAGAACCTATACAGTCTTCAGATTTGAACATACCTGCTGCACACGATTCTCCCAATGAAAGTAGACATGTCTCTGAAGTTCATGAACCTTCTGAGCAAACTCTGCTTGCTGAACAAAGCAATCATCAATCTGCTGACTATGATATGCCCTCTGGGCACTGTGAACTGCGAAACACTGTCTATGAGCAAAGAGAGACAAGTGTACAGTGTGAACTCTCTGAGCGATTTAATTCTTGTGAGAGCTATCCTTGTCAACATAAAAGCACAGGTGACAAATGCTATGAGCCTAGCAGTTCATTTTATTATGAGGAAGACAAGTCTTCTGAGTGCTCATCCATTGAAACAAGGTCTTTTGAATCTTTGATTTATGACAGTATAAATTCAGGCCCATTAACTGATTCAGCTGAATCCTATGAGGCGTTGGTGGAAGAAGGAGCACAGGACAAATCCAGTTCAGATATATGGGAATCATTTGATAATTGTGCAGTTGTGGTAGAATGTGAGGAAAGCTATGCTGATGAAGACAAGCCTCACTCGGATGCAGTCGTTGTTGAGGAATTCTTTGACTTATTTGATAAAGAGGACACTTATACTTTTTCCCAAAGGCGACCTTATACCTCCTGTTTTGAAGGGGGAGGGGTGCATGAGCTGTTTTTTGAACAACGCAAAACTCACGTGTCCATTATGAATGAGGAAGAAACACAAATGCCCTGTGCCAAAAAAGGGCTTGAAGTTTTTAGTCAAGAAGTGGAAGAAGTTGATGGATCTTATGATGCTTGTGCTGAGGATGGACAATTTAATGTAGACTGTGCTGAGGATGGACAACTTAATGTAGACTGTGCTGAGGATGGACAACTTAATGTAGACTGCGCTGAGGATGGACAACTTAATGTAGACTGTGCTGAGGATGGACTATTTAATGTAGACTGTGCTGAGGATGGACAACTTAATGTAGACTGCGCTGAGGATGGACAACTTAATGTAGACTGTGCTGAGGATGGACTATTTAATGTAGACTGCGCTGAGGATGGACTATTTAATGTAGACTGTGCTGAGGATGGACAACTTAATGTAGACTGTGCTGAGGATGGACTATTTAATGTAGACTGCGCTGAGGATGGACAACTTAATGTAGACTGCGCTGAGGATGGACAACTTAATGTAGACTGTGCTGAGGATGGACTATTTAATATAGACTGTGCTGAGGATGGACAACTTAATGTAGACTGTGCTGAGGATGGACAACTTAATGTAGACTGCGCTGAGGATGGTCAACTTAATGTAGACTGTGCTGAGGATGGACAACTTAATGTAGACTGTGCTGAGGATGGACAACTTAATGTAGACTGCGCTGAGGATGGACAACTTAATGTAGACTGCGCTGAGGATGGACAACTTAATGTAGACTGTGCTGAGGATGGACAACTTAATGTAGACTGTGCTGAGGATGGTCAACTTAATGTAGACTGTGCTGAGGATGGACAACTTAATGTAGACTGTGCTGAGGATGGACAACTTAATGTAGACTGTGCTGAGGATGGACTATTTAATGTAGACTGCGCTGAGGATGAGACGTCCGCCTCTGGATCCTTTGCAGATGAGGAATCGTGCAAGTCTTGTTCTGAAGGAGCCTCGGCTTACGAAGTTGAGTTTTATGACGCTTTTGTAGCGGGAGACAATGCTATTGAGGCTGAGGCCTACGAGCCCTTTGTTGAGGAAGAGGAACTTTGCGTTGCTGAAAATGAAGCTGGTGACGCTCGGGCCAATGGTCCCTTAGTTGATGAGGACAACAAGTACGACGAACACCGTGCAGAGGAAGCATCTCATGGATCCTCTTCTGACGTATCTTCTGTTGAAGATGATGAAGCATATGATGGCCAAAATGATCAAACTTATGAACCGTGCTTTGAAGAAGAGAAAACTTGTGATGAAGAATACCAGACAATATGCATCGCGGAAGACGAATTATACAGACAATATGCTGAAGACAAAGTGTATGGATCCTATGGGCCGTGTGATGAAGATTTCGATGCATATGGCAGTCAACATACGCAATTCTCTACCGAAGGGGAAGATAATGCACTATGCACTGAGGCCTGTGAACCGAGTGCTGAAGAGCACCATGAATATCAAAGTGAAGCCGATGAATCTAATGTTAATCAAGAAGTTAATGGATTCTGTACTGAAGAAGACTCTCATGATCAGTGTAATGAAGAAATTGATTATGACAGCACTCCTGAGACACATTTTAAAGATGGAGTCTGCACTGAAGAGGGAAAGAATGACGCACCATGTGCTGAGGAGAATGAATCCCCGGAATCATTTGAGGTTATAACCAAAGACACTGCATTATGCACTGAAGGAAGCAAACCTGCTATGCCTGATGGTATTGAATTCAATGGGGATCAAACTGATTCCTCCACAACCTCTTCCGAAGAGATAGATGAGCAAAACAAGTCATCTGAGATATGTGAGCAGCTAAACACACTATATCTGTCTCAGAACTGGGAGGAACACAATGGCGTCTCAGAGCATCTCCAACGCCCAGAGTCAGAGGACCTTTCAGAGCAGGTGTCTGAGAAAACAAGCCTCCCTCTTGATGGTGCTGAACATAGTAAAGACTCCATAGACCGCGAGCCACTTGCACATCACGCCGAACCAACAGAGCCCTCTGAACAAAGTGAGCTGGATGAGAAAATGCAGTTGCATGAATTCTTTAAGATTGTGGCCTCTGAACAACTAAGTGAGGAGTCTGAGGAGGAGCTGAGTGACGATGAGTCCTTTGAGTCCTGTGAATGCGAGTACTGCGTCCTGCCTAGAGAACAGGTATTACAAGGTCTTTGCACCGTGCTTGAAATCCGCTGGAATAGCTGTGACATGCACCTAATTTGATCAACGCTCCGCTTTCAAATTTCAGAAGTGTGGAATATGAACGTTTCGCATGGAGTGACAACAAACTGAAATTTGCCAGAGAAAAGAGTGAAATGTGTTTGTCTAAGTATTAGGCCAAGTTTTTTTTTACATATTGTCCATTCAGTGTTAGCTTTGGATGTGTTGGCTTTGGATCAAATTTGTGACAACAGAACTAAAATAGAGGAGGATATGGTTTAACATAAGGTTCTTATTGCTTTGCACAGCAGATGGTATTTATGTCAAACTAGAAAATATACAATTTACTCTCCTCCTGACCTGGTTATTTACTTTGCTGGGTTAAAGAAATTTGAATTGCACAGTGTTTATAGGATGCTTATTTGGTCATCACATTTCCTCTTGCTAGTAGAGTCGGTTTCACAGTGTTGCTGCCTTGCTATGTTGTTGTCTTAGGTCTCTCTTTACGTAGTATTGTCTCTCTTGTCGTGATGTGTGTTTTGTCCTATATTTATATTTTATTTATATTTTATTAATCCCAGCCTCTGTCCCCACAGGAGGCCTTTTGTCTTTTGGTAAACCGTCATTGTAAATAAGAATTTGTTCTTCACTGACTTGCCTAGTTAAATAAACGTTAAATAAAAATATTTAAATGGACCACTTGATAAGGGAATGGTTAGCTCTTAGTCAGTCCACAGACCCATGACAGTCCATAGTCACATTGATATTTACTTTTCCATCAACAGAACACCAGCTGTTGGGAAATAGCTTTCTTATGCCCCCTTATGGACATGCTCTTCTATAATTCAATTATCTCAACCTCACAAGCAAACCTTTTACCAGTGTGTTTTCTCACTACACATTCATGAGGTAATGTTATGAATCGTCAGTTTAATTCATGACCCACACACACACACTTTTTAATGTGTTTTTGCATTATGCCACAGTGTTGTCTTGATTGGCACAAACATAACAAAATAATCCAATTTGCATCTATGAATATGATGGCATCATTTGGCTGTTCATTGACCTGACATCTAACTATTTGTTTTCAGGTCCCGGCAAAACCTCTGCTACCTCAACTCAAGTCACAAGACTCAGGGAAGATCTGTGTGGTGATTGATTTGGATGAAACATTAGTGCACAGTTCATTCAAGGTAAGCTGACGCGAGTGACCCGCTCTTTGAGGACAAACGTTAACAGAGAATACTTGATTGATTTCCACTCTCTCTTTTATACTAATTAGTAAAGCAAAATTTAAATATGATAATACATTTGATAATGAGCATTGTTTTCTTTTTCTTTGTCCATATCAATATTAATTTCTTAACCCTTTACACTTGTGGGAATTGGCTTTTATGGATAGGGAAACATGTTAGTGTTTCTAGCAGAATAAATATGAGAAAAATATGCATAACCACGGTAGAAATGAAAAGGGAACATTTTGGAATATTATCGGGTAATTATCAGATAAAAGGTGGGGACACAACAGTTCACTTGACACAAGACTGAATCCAAACATTACACTGTTGATTTTATTTATTTAGTTGATTTACTGTAGTCTTTGCAGCATTTGTCAATAACAACATCTGAAAATACTCTTAATACATTCAGTAACATAATAACAATATTCATGGAAAGTTTGGGGTAGGTGCAACATGAGACAAAAAAAATGACAAAGGTTTGAGTGAGAGGTCTAACTGGTGTCTAGAGTAAGCGCAATCAGCTAGCTGATCTCACAGACTTCTAGTCATTGCGCTGACGCTAGTTAGCAATGGCTCTAGAAACTACCTTCACTTCCTTCAAACTGCACACAGACATAAAAATGGTATCCATGAGTTCATCTGACTCTGGGTAAGTAATTGTCAAAATCTCGCACTTTAAAGAATACATTTGAATTCCAAGTAACCTTTTACACCTGGTATTGAAATTATAGTCCATATCAAATATTGTGTGATATGTCCCTTCCTGTTTACAACTTTTTATATTTGTGTCATGTATCCATTGTGATTGCAATGAGTATGATGTGAGACAGAGTGCTGGTTTCAAGAGCAGGGCGCAGCAGGTGTTTATTTAGTAAAGGACCACAGGAGGAGGCAGGTAGCAGGGTCCAGGGACAGGCAGGAGGTCATACACAGGAGGAGGCAGGTAGCTGGGTCCAGGGGCAGGCAGAAGGTCAAACACAGGGGGTCCAAAAAGGTAACAGTACAGGCAGGGAAAAAGGCTAATAACGTAGTCCGGGAGATCAGGCAAGAGGTTGATGACAGGAAATCTGATTGGCAAAAGTACAGAAAGGGAATAGGCAAAAAAACATTGTTAGTGAACATGGCCAAAAACTACAATACACGGGAGAACTAATATGGGGGGGGACAGAGCTCTGAATAGAATATGGACAAAAACTAACAATACCTCACAAAGATAGGGTGCAATGAACTGAACTAAATAGTGTGATCAGAACTCAGGTGATTGTGATCTGGAGAGTGAGCTGTGTTCAGGGCATCTATGTGTTTGAAAGTGTGAGCTGGAAAGTGAACTGCTTTCAGGGGATCTATGTGTTTGAGAGTGTGAGTTGGAAGCAGAAGTTACAGGGATCAGATTTATTTGGAATGATAATTGATGTTAATTCATGTTTATTCTGGTAATCAACTGCAGTTACCATTAAACTCGCTTCTAGCGAGTATTCTTATCTATGCTACTCGGTATTTCCACGATTGGCTGCATAATGGGTATAATGTGCTCTTCCCGACGACAGGTGGTCTTGGCCATCTAATCACCGTCTGTCCCAAAGAATGTCACAAGATAGGCCACAGGTTTAAACTGTCAATGAAAGTGGGAGCATTTTATTGAAGGCGAGTCACAAGGTGTAGTGTGTATATAATGGGATTGATTGTCCAAAAAGGTAATGGAGGGGTACGTATAGTAAATGAAAGATGTTTATTCTCAGAGATATATATTTCATGTCCTATTCTCTGAGAGATATACAGTTTGTCCTATTCTAACTTAAGTTGGCTTGTTTTCTTCCATAGTATGGCAACTTTGATTGATTTTAGAGTAATACTGTGAATTTGGGTGTATGTATTCAACTAGACTATCGATACAAAGTCGAAAACTTGATTTTCAATACTCTTTAATGACATGTTACAGAGTAGTTTTAAAAATGTGTCTCGGTGTTTTATTTACACGTGACTTCAGATTGGCATCAACCCTGTGCTCACTGACCTGGATGTCTGGGTGGCTACTACGGTCATGCTAGTGGTGGAATCACTGACATCTGTTAAATGGATTTGAAATGATTTTGCTAAATATGCATGTGAACCAATTACCATGTGAACCAATAGTGATGTGAACAAGTCTGGTGTGCTGGTAGATCTTCCACAGAGCAAAAGAAAGTGTCTCTCCAAAATTAGCTGGCATCAAATTCTGACTTGGTGTCAGACGTGGCATGCAGTCAAAAATTGTCAAGTAAAACCTTGAAAGCATTCGAACTAGTCACATGTGTATTTAACAAAACCCATGCATATACGGTGCCTAAAGAAAGTGTTCATACCCCTTGACTTATTACACATTTTGTTGTCTTACATCCTGAATTCAAAATGTATTAAATATATGTTTTTCTCTCACCCATCGACACACAGTAATGCCCCATAATGACAGTGAAAACATGTTTTTAGACATTTGAAGACAGCTTTGCACACTCTTGGCATTCTCTCAACCAGCTTCACTTGGAATGTTTTTTCAACAGCCTTGAAGGTGTTCCCACATATGCTGAGCACTTGTTGGCTGCTTTTCCTTCACTCTGCGGTCCAACTCATCCCAAACCATCTCAATTTGGTTGAGGTAGGGTGATTGTGGAGGCCAGGTCATCTGATGCAGCACTCCATCACTCTCCTTATTGGTCAATTAGCCCTTGCACAGCCTGGAAGTGTGTTGGGTCATTGTCCTGTTGAAAAACAAATGATAGTCCCACTAAGCGCAAACCAGATGGGATGGTATATTGCTGCAGAATGGTGTGGTAGCCATGCTAGTTAAGTGTGCCTTGAATTCTAAATACATCACAGACAGTGTCACAAGCAAAGCACCCACACACCATCACACCTCCTCCTCCATGCTTCACGGTGGGAACCACACATGCGGTGATCATCCGTTCACCCACACCGCGTCTCACAAAGACACGTTGGTTGGAACCAAAAATCTCAAATTTGGACTCATCAGACAAAAGGACAGATTTCCACCGGTCTAATGTCCATTACTCGTGTTTCTTGGCCCAAGCAAGTCTCTTCTTATTATTGTTGTCCTTTTAGTAGTGGTTTCTTTGCAGCAATTTGACCATGAAAGCCTTATTTCACACAGTCTCCTCTGAACAGTTGATGTTGAGATGTGTCTGTTAATTGAAATCTGTGAAGCATTTTTTTGGGCTGCAATTTCTGCGGCAGGTAACTAATGAACTTATTCTCTGCAGCAGAGAGAACTCTGGGTTTTCCTTTCCTGTAGCCGTCCTCATGAGAGCCAGTTTCATCATAGCGCTTGATGGTTTTTGCGACTGCACTTGAAGAAACGTTCAAAGTTCTTGACATTTTCCAGATTGCCTGACCTTCATGTCTTTTAGTAATGAGGGACTGTCGTTTCCCTTTGCTTATTCGATCTGTTCTTGCCCGTAATATGGACTTTGTCTTGTACCAAATAGGGCTATCTTCTGTGACCCGATTCAGGAAACTAGGCATATGTCGCAAGTCACGACTTCACAGGAGAGCCGTTTGAATGTTTAAAAAAATGTTTTTTATCAAAATGCGTTTTTTGGCAGAAATGCCCTCATGCTTTCATGTGCCTTAATAACAAACTTGTATGCCATCTGTAAATACGAATCAAATTGTTAAATTACGAGCCTTGTTGCTTAAGCCACAGAAAAAAATCATCAACCTTCCCACTAGCCATGATTGGCTGAGATAATGAGTGGGCTGTACATGCTGAGGAGTTCGGATTGGTCTGCCATATTGAAGACGTCTGTCTATTTGAGCTCTTCAGTCTGTGTTGGTAATCCTGTCGAACGGGGCTTTTTTTAATGTATTGTGTAGTGGAGCTGCATAAGTGTTGCTCTCCATTTTCTGGAGGATCAAGTTTTGAAATCAGTGGAATTAGAGTATGATAGCTAAAGAGATGGAGAAAACACCTGTCTCCGGATTACATCTTCAAATTAAGGGCAACCGTGGTATGGCATCCTTGACAGGGTGATGCGTCCATGATGCATGTTGATGTATGCAGGTAAGATAGTCTAGCATTATCTAGCTACATTTTCATATATTACACATTTCTAATTTTGACAGGAAGTGGTTTAATTTCAAGTTAAAGTGTACTGTTAGCTAGCTAACATTAGCTGGCTGGCTCCCTAGCTGACGTTGTTATTTGTTTCCCACAGCCGTTTGCTTTTCTAGTTAGAGTCTAATGTTAGCTAGCTAACATTGGACCTGGTGAGTTAGCTCCCAGCACTGTGGCATTGTTGCTACTTTGTTCATTGTTGTTTACCTAGCAAGGTTCATTGTTTACCTAGCTAGCTAGCATTAGCTGGCTGGCTCCCTAGCGGAAGTTATTATTTGTTTCCCAGAGCTGTTTGCTTTTCTAGTTAGAGCCTAATGTTAGGCATTGTTGCCACTTTGTTCATTGTAGTTTAACTAGCTAACGTTAGCTGGCTGGCTCGTTAGCTAACGTTAGCTGGCTGGCTCGTTAACTAACGTTATGTGACGTGTGTGATTTTAAATGTTGTTTACCTAGCTAGGTTCATTGTTTACCCTAGCTAGCTATATGTCTTAAGCTAAAGTGTACTGTTAGCTAGCTAGCTAAAGTTAGCTGGCAAGCTCCCTAGCGGACGTTATTATTTGTTTCCCAGAGCTGTTTGCTTTTCTAGTTTGCAGTGTTTGCACTTTGTTCATTGTTGTTTAACTAGCTAACCTTAGCTGGCTGGCTCGTTAGCTAATGTTACGTGACATCTGTACAACATCCGTTGAATATGGCCGGTGTCATTAAACGTCTGCAAAAAAGCATAATTAAATTGTTGCCAGCAGAGCTGGTTAGGCTGTTTTCATGTTATCCAAACGTAAACAAATCATCGGCCAGAGTGTCAAGTGTGCGCTCTGACAGCGAAACGAGATGGGAGGGGCTAAAGCTTAAGAAGGTGTGAATGATGCTGAATGGGTGTAGACAAAGAAGAGCTCTTCACTAGATACCAAAACATTCAAAGGTGATTTTCTCAAAAGTGAGTTTACAAGTTGATCAACTTTCAAAGCATAATTACGTTCCCATTGTTCCTCAAATGCAGTGTATGATAAACCATTTTGTAGCTCTTAGGCTCTGCTTTTATGCAATGTAAAAAACACAATTTCACATTTTGCTACATAAGACGGAATCTAGGTGGTGAGTCACAAATAAAGAAACCCCTTGAATGAGTAGGTGTGTCCAAACTTTTGACTGGTACTATATATATATTTTATTCTGTACAGGCTTCCTTTTCACTCTGTCAATTAGGTTAGCATTGTGGAGTAACTACAATGTTGTTGATCCATCTTCAGTTTTCTCCTATCACTGCCATTATGGTGAAATCCCTGAACTGTTTCCTTCCTCTCCGGCAACTGAGTTAAGAAGGACGTCTGTATCTTTGTAGTGACTGGGTGCAATGACACAAAATAACTTCACCATGCTCAAAGGGATGTTAAATGTCAGCTTTTTTATTTTTACCCATCTACCAATAGATGCCTTTCTATGTGAGGCATAGGAAAACCTCTCTGGTCTTTGTGGTTGAATCTGTGTTTGAAATTCACTGCTCGACTGATTGACCTTACAGATAATTGTATGTGTGAGGTTCAGAGATGAGGTAGTCATTCAAAAATCATGTTAAACACTATTATTGCAACTTATTATGTGACTTGTTAAGCAAATTTGTACTCCCGAACGTATTTATGCTTGCCGTAACAAAGGGGTTGACTACTTATTGACTCAAGACATTTCAGCTTAATTTGTAACTCCACTTTGACATTATGGGGTATTGTGTGTAGGCCAGTGACAAAAAAAAATCTAAATTTAATTCATTTAAAATTCAGGCTGTAACACAACAAAATGTGGAAAAGGTCAAGGGGTGTGAATACTTTCTGAAGGCACTGTATACATATGTAATGTATGTAATGCATGTTATGCTCGGCTCAACATTACTTCATAGACTATGAATAGACTATGAATTTAGGTCATGGTGTCCTGCATAGCACGTACTCGTGACTAACCTAACATTTGAGAGACTTGTTTTAGGTAGAAGACCTATAAATCACACTTTTATAGGTGTTGTCAAATACATTATATTTCAGTGTCTCGAATGGAAACATATTACTTACATACTGTTATTTCTGAAGTCGCTGATGGTGAGCCTTTTATTTTTGCTTTACAGTCTTTACAAGCTTGTAAAGCACATGTTTTAATGACCTAATTCAAAAATATTTTTTTACATAAAAAAAACCCCACAAACTAGAGTTAATGTGTTCCGTACAAGATTGTAAAGCACATGTTTAATGTCTTAATTCAAACACACTGTTCCGTACTTGATTCTTAAATGGAATGTTCTTGCTCCCAACAGCCTGTGAACAATGCTGATTTTATCATTCCAGTGGAAATTGATGGAACAGTTCACCAGGTAAGTGCGACTCTTTTCAGTTTCAATTCTTAGCCTTTTTCACAGGTTCTCTCCTTCATAGTACCACAATGAAAGGAGCTGTAAAGTGGCCATGACCTCAAATAAAATTACAGAATCTAATCTCCCAATATCCATGCTATGTTGGAATGCCTCTCCTTTGTTATGAAAGTGTTTAATTAGTTCAAACCTTTTTTCCACCACTGTTTACTCGGTGACTCTGTTTGTGCTGTAGCGCCGGTGCGCTAGGATAGCTATCTGACAGAGCTTTGGCCTTCTCTGTTGACGGATCCTAGCAGCGGGTGGCTATTTCTGTGGGCTGACGAAACAAGGAAGTATGACTGGCTTCTTAGAAATCACTGGGCCCATCAATCTCGGTCCCTAGAGCAGATTCTGGCCAGTCCATAGAAGATCACATCGGAGATTGCAGGACCTGCTGTAGTTTTGCCTAGTTTAAAGGCTAACTCCAGAAAGAAGACAGAAGATCACTCCTGTTTTATACCCCAGGCCTGGGTCTGTTTCAAGTAATCCAGGATAGGCTTGTTTAAGTGGGCACAGCCTATTCGGGATGACTTGGTTCAGGAACAAGGCCGATAGCGTCATGTTCTTTTGAGAAATGGATGTGAGCAGAAATTGAGTGAAAGTTCTTTATTGACAGGCATATCTTTCCATATACAGATAATAGGCTGCACCTAGAGTTGCAAAGGTAGGGTATATTACTGTAAACATTTGAAGGATTTTGGGGAATTTTACAAGATTACTTCTGGTGGCCTTTTGGGTACTTCAGATTATCACAGGTGTCTGTAATTATCTATGGCCCTCTGTGTGGCTTTATCACATGTACAATATATAAAATAATCAAATAAGATGATCAAAAAAAGAATTACAAAGCTGTAAAGCATTATGCTTATTATAAACCAGGAATGGCCAACTTTGATGGGGGTGGGGGCCACAACAAATCTGAACTCTAATTCGACCTTAATTACTATTAGTTTAGATAGCTGGCCACTAGACTAATTTACCAATCTAAAAATGTTAGCTGAAATGGGCTAATTGAGTGAATGTCAGTGATTTTATGCACAACCAAATTTCGAAAGTGCACCTTGTGTATTCTACTATTCTACCTCGCAGCAGTAAGTTGAGACCCTGATTGAATGTAAATTGATCTGAGGGACGGAAATTAATCCGAGGGTCGGGCCGCTAAATTGCCCATCCCTGATATAAAAAATGTACTTAGTGATACCATTTGTGTTTAATATGAGGGTTTCAGCATGAAATACCCTTTATATATTTTTTTGTACACATTTTTTCTTTTACTATGTCAATATGTCATTGTTGTAAATGTGTTGGTGCCAAACTGGTGGCAGTTGTAAAAAAAAATCAAAAGTTTGAAAAGTTGCTGAGTTAATTGAAAATAATGCCATTGTTGATAAGATGCTTTTTTTCATTAATTAGGTAATTTTTTCTTGAACCATATGCTTTATCCACTAGAAACTCATGGACAATATGGACAGATATAAAAAATGAATAGCATACAGAACAAAAATATAAACGCAACATGTCAAGTGTCGGTCCCATGTTTCATGAGCTGAAATAAAGATCACAGAAAGGTTCCATACGCACTAAAAGTATATTTTTCTAAAATGTTTTGCACAAATTTGTTTACATCCCTGTTAGGGATCAAATCCCCTTTTGCCAAGATAATCCATCCACCTGACAGGTGTGGCATATCAAGAAGCTGATTAACAGCATGGTCATTACACAGGTGCACCTTGTGTTGGGGACAATAAAAGGCCACTAAAATGTGCAGTTTTGTCACACAACACAATGCCACAGATGTCTCAAGTTTTGAAGGAGTGTCCAATTAGGATGCAGAATGCAGGAATGTCCACCACAGCTGTTGCCAGAGAATTGAATGTTCATTTCTTTGCCGTAAGCCTTTGCCGTAAGCCTTTGCCGTAAGCCAACAATGTTGTTTTCGAGAATTTGGCAGTACGTCCAACCGGCCTCACAACCGCAGACCATGTGTAGCCACGACAGCCCAGGACCTCCACATCCGGCTTCTTCACATGCAGGATCGTCTGAGCCCAGCCACCCAGACAGCTGATGAAACTGAGGAGTATTTCTGTAATAAAGGCCTTTTGTGGGGAAGAACTCAGTCTGATTGGCTGGGCCTGAATCCCCAGTGGGTGGGCCTTTGCCCTCCCAGGTCCACCCATGGCTGCGCCTCTGCCCAGTAGTGTGGAATCCATAGATTAGGGCCTAATGAATTTATTTTAATTGACTGTTTTCCTTATATGAACTGTAACTGGGTAAAATCATTGACATTTTTGCGTTTACATTTTTGTTCAGTGTGCATATATATGAATAATATGATTCTGGTAACTTTGATAAATTACCAGTAGCTTTGCAACCCTAGCTGCACCTGATTGACTATTCCACATGGACATTTAGGGTAATATGATTGTTCAAAGAAGTCTGATATGCTGTCAAAGGAAACCTCTCTTTCAGTCTCTCCCCTCTCATGTCCCATCCCATTAACCTCAATATCATCTGGCATCCCATAGCAGTAAAGCTGGACACGCAAAGCAAGGTGTAGCCAAAAGTCACAGACGAGGGGGAGTAGGCGCATTTCTCGCTCAAATTATTTAAGATCTTCTATTTTAAAAAAGTTGCTAAGAGCATTAACATCTTTGGCAAAAACAAATGTACGTAAACGTTTTGTAAATAATCCTGAGTATTTCCATATGTCTTGTTTTTATTACCTCAGGTGTACGTGTTGAAGCGACCCAATGTGGATGAGTATCTCAAAAGAATGGGGGAGTTGTTTGAGTGTGTTCTGTTCACTGCCAGTTTATCCAAGGTGAGTTCATTAAACGAAATGCTGATTGACATATCTAAAGGTTTTATTAAATTAAAGGTTGACAGGATCTAACAAGTACTAGCCTTAAAGGGAAGTTCATGATTTTACAACGTTGATGTCAGATGGTCCTCACCCTGAAAGTAGTCAATGGGCCAGGAGAAACTGTAATCCATGGTTTGGTTTTCTTGAAACAGCCACTACAAGCTTCAGCTAACTTTAGTAACTGCTAGCTAAAAATCAATGGAAGTGATGGGGCCATCTAAAATACAAAACTTCCCCTTTGAGCCTGTGACACGTGTTTGACATGTTAAGTTTCGAATTCTTAGAAACTTTGCCCTGCCATTCTAATCTGTTATTCATCCATACACACATATTTCGTAATAAATGTGTAGACACACACATCTTTCTGTGACATAACATCAGGGACAATGTTGTGTGTGTTTTCCTTTTGTGCCAGTATGCCGATCCAGTCTCCGACCTGCTGGATAAATGGGGTGCCTTCCAACACCGTCTCTTCCGGGAATCCTGCGTGTTCCACCAAGGAAACTATGTTAAAGACCTGAGTCGGCTGGGCAGGGACCTCAACAAAGTCATCATTGTAGACAACTCCCCAGCCTCCTACATCTTCCACCCTGATAATGCTGTACGGCATTCCTACTTCTATCTACCTGTATACTATAATACTAAGCTCTCAATTCAATCAATTGCAGATAAAGGAAAAACTGCATAACAGTAGTATCTAAGGTATCTGAGGTGCTAAAAAGGTATAATTTCCTCTTTAAGTGTGTTCCGTGGCATTGCCATTGAAAGGGATCCTTCAAAGGGGTGTTTAGTTACTACTTTCATATTCCCTAGGTTGTTGTTGTTTCCTCCAAGCATGGTTATTTAACAAAGTCCAGAATAATCTAGCTTGATGGAATGTCTTTGAGAATGTAGCACTGTTAGAGGATATGGATTTGATCCGTTTCTCAAAGGCATGAGAAAAGCACGGGTTACCTAATTATTATTATTATTATTATTCAAACTTGATTTATTCATCAAAGTCCCATTGACACCGATGTCTCTTTTACAAGGGAGCCCTGATTTCACATAATTCATCATGAAAATACAAAGTACATAATAGGGAATTAGTGACACAATTATTACAATCAAAGGCGGGTGTAAGGACCGGCGCTGGAGTCGAGAAGCGGGTACGGGGAGTCAAACATTTAATGAGGAACAGACAAGGAACAAGACAGGAACAGCGTCAGCACACGGGTAACAAAACGACATACGAACGTTAATGCGGAAGCTGGGAACAGAGCTGGGGGACACACAGATATAGGGAAGGAAATAACACAGGTGATTGAGTCTAGGTGAGTCCAAATGATCGCTGATGCGCGTGACGAGTGAAGCAGGTGTGCGTAATGATGGCGACAGGAGTGCGTAATGCTGGGCAGCCCGGCGCCCTCGAGCCCCAGTGGGGAAATAGCTGGAGCAGGCGTGACAGCAGAAGCATGATAAATACAATTACAGTATCATTTTATTTATACTGTAAAACAGTATAAAAACATATACATTCCTCTGTGAATAGGTCATTTCCCAATGTCCTGAAATGCCCAAAAGACACTAGTGTGTCCAATTGTAGAGTATTCTGAAATGTGTTCCATGTATGTGGTGCGTAAAAACTAAATGCTGTTTTACTTAAATCGGTAGCAACTAAAATAATTTAAAGAATGATCTATTCCTGGGAGCGAGTAAGGTATTTCATACTTCTGTATGTCAGGAGCGATGTGAGGTAGTATGGTAGTTTCTGCACGAGAGTAAATGTAAATGAACAGAAGGCAATGTTGCGTTATCTGATAATGAACACAATTATGTTTGCAAAAACATTCACCCGTAATAAAGCAGAATACGCAATGATAAACGGCATCCAGTGGTTTTAAAGAAGAGGCGTATGCCGGTTTTTGAATATTTCAATAAACTATCGCAAATTGGATGGAAACCTAGCTACTGATTTCAAATACTTTTGCCAAACAGGAAAGCTTTGATATGTGGTGATAGTTGTTTCGGTCGCTAGGGTTGTTTAGGTCGCTTGCTTTTCAATGCACCGCTAACTAAAACAATCTGTTTCCACTAACATTCTCCAAACATGCTAGCCAAGATATGTTGGACATTACTGCGTAACTTGATAACAAATGGTAAAACAGTTTGGAGGAAACGATAACCCCCTGGAGAAGTTGAAAATAACCTAAAACTTAAAGATGTCTTTAGTGATAGTTGACATTTTTGAAGTTTTAGCTTATTTTCAACTTTTCTTTTCCAACTATCACTGAACACTTCTTTAAGTTAGACAGATTTTTTTCAGTATATATTTGCAGAACAGCATGTGTGATACAGATGTTGGATCTTAATATCAAAATAATCCTGCAGCAATCGGAAATGTGGATTATAATTAATTGAAATTTTTGTAAAGGCTGATATCTTTTTCGAATGTGAAAATCAAGTCTGAAATGTCAAAGTGGAAAAGTGGAAAGTTGAAAATGTCTTGCATCGCAGGAAAGTTGCCCTGCAACAGGGTTATCAAATTAAGATCCTATATCTGTATAACTGATGTTCTCTCTGCAAAATGTCTGCAGCTTCCATAGTTAGGTACTCTTAACAAAAATATAAACGCAACATGCAACAATTTCAAAGATTTTACTGAGTTTCAGTTCATTTCAGGAAGTCACTCAATTTAAATAAATTCATTACGCCCTAATCTATGGATTTCACATGACTGGGAATACATAAACTCAGCAAAAAAGTCCCTTTTAGGACCTTGTCTTTCAAAGATAATTCGTTAAAAACAAATCTAAAAATCTATTTGTTTCCCATGCTTGTTCAATGAACCAATAAACAATTAATGAACATTCACCTGTGGAACAGTCGTTAAGACACTAACAGCTTACAGACTGTAGGCAATTAAGGTCACAGTTATGAAAACGCAGGACACTAAAGAGGCCTTTCTACTGACTCTGAAAAACACCAAAAGAAAGATGCCCAGGGTCCCTGTTCATCTGTGTGAACGTGCCTTAGGCATGCTGCAAGGAGGCATGAGGACTGCAGATGTGGCCAAGGCAATAAATTGCAATGTCCGTACTGTGAGACGCCTAAGACAGCGCTACAGGGAGGCAGGACGGACAGCTGATCCTCGCAGTGACAGACCACGTGTAACAACACCTGCACAGGATCGGTACATCTGAACATCACACCTGCGGGACAGGTACAGGATGGCAACAACAACTGCCCGAGTTACACCAGGAACGCACAATCCCTCCATCAGTGCTCAAACTGTCCGCAGTAGGCTGAGAAAGGATGGACTGAGGGCTTTTAGGCCTGTTGTAAGGCAGGTCATCAGACATCACCAGCAACAATGTTGCCTATGGGCACAAACCCACCGTCACTGGACCAGACAGGACTGGCAAAAAGTGCTCTTCACTGATGAGTCGCGGTTTTGTCTCACCAGATGTGATGGTCGGATTCGCATTTATCGGTCAAAGGAATGAGCGTGACACCGAGGCCTGTACTCTGGAGTGGGATCGATTTGGAGGTGGAGGGTCCGTCATGGTCTGGGGCGGTGTGTCACAGCATCATCGGACTGAGCTTGTTGTCATTGCAGGCAATCTCAACGCTGTGCGTTACAGGGGAGACATCCTCCTCCCTCATGTGGTACCCTTCCGGCAGGCTCATCCTGACATGACCCTCCAGCATGACAATACAACCAGCCACACTGCTCGTTCTGTGCGTGATTTCCTGTAAGACAGGAATGTCAGTGTTCTGCCAAGGCCATCGAAGAGCCCGGATCTCGTTCCCATTGAGCAGTTGGATCGGATGGTGAGGGCTAGGGCGATTTCCCCCCAGACATGTCCAGGAACTTGCAGGTGCCTTGGTGGAAGAGTGGAGTAACATCTCACAGCAAAAACTGGCAAATCTGATGAGGAGGAGATGCACTGCAGTACTTAATGCAGCTTGTGGCCACACCAGATACTGACTGTTACTTTTGATTTTGACCTCCCCTTTGTTCAGGGACACATTATTCAATTTCTGTTAGTCACATGTCTGCAGAAATTGATCAGTTTATTTCTCAGTTGTTGAATCTTGTTATGTTCATACAAATATTTACACATGTTAAGTTTGCTGAAAATTAACACAGTTGACAGTGAGAGGTCGTTTCTTTTTTTGCTGAGTTTATATGCATCTGTTGGTCACAGATACCTTAAAAAAAGTAGGGGCGTGGATCAGAAAACTAGTCAGTATCTGGTGTGACCACCATTTGCCTATACAGTGTGGCACATCTCCTTCGCATTGAGTTAATCAGGCTGTTGATTGTGGCCTGTGGAATGTTGTCCCACTCCTCTTCAAAGGCTGTGAGAAGTTGCTGGATGTTGGCGGGAACTGGAACATGCTGTCGTACACATAGATCCAGGGCATCCCAAACATGCTCAATTGGTGACATGTCTGGGTATGCAGACCATGGAAGAACTGGGACATTTTCAGCTTCCAGGAATTGTGTACAGATCCTTGCGACATGGGGCTGTGCATTATCATGCTTAAACATGAGGTGATGGCAGCGGATCAATGGCACGACAATGGGCCTCAGGATCTCATCACAGTATCTCTGGGCACTCAAATTGCCATCGATTTAAATACAGTTGTTTTCATTGTCCGTAGCTTATGCCGGCACACACTATAACCCTACCGCCACCATGGGGCACTCTGTTCACAACATTGACATCAGCAAACTGCTCGCCCACACGACGCCATACAGGTACAGTTCAAAACGGATTTCTTCTGTGAAAAGCACACTTCCCCAGCGTGCCAGTGGCCATTGAAGGAGGGCAGTTTCCCACTGAAGTCGGTTACGACGCTGAACTGTAGTCAGGTCAAGACCCTGATGAGTACGGCGAGCACGCAGATGAGCTTGCCTGAGACGGTTTCTGACAGTTTGTGCAGAAATGTCATCAGCTATCCGGGTTGACTGGTCTCAGACGATCCCGCAGGTGAAGAAGCCGGATATGGAGGTGATGGGCTGGCGTGGTTACATGTGGTCGATTGGATGTACTGCCACATTCTCTAAAACGATGTTGTAGGCGGCTTATCGTAGAGAAATGAACAGTCAATTCTCTGGCAACAGCTCTGGTGGACATTCCTGCAGTCAGACTGCCAAATTCACTCTCCCTCAAAACTTGAGACATCTTTGACGTTGTGTTGTGTGCACATTTTAGAGTGGCCTTGTCACATCCTGATCTGTTTCACTTGTCCTTGTGCTTGTCTCCACCCCACTCCAGGTGTCGCCCATCTTCCCCATTTATCCCCTGGATATTTTACTATATGCCTGTGTTTTCTGTCAGTCTGTGCCAGTTCGTCTTTTTTGTTCAAGTCAACCAGCGTTTTGTCTCAGCTCCTGCTTTTCCCCAGTCTCTTTTTTTCTCGTCCTCCTGGTTTTAACACTCTTCCTGACCTGACCCTGGGCCTGCCTGCCATCCTGTACCTTGACCCCACTACTCTGGATTATCGACCCCTGCCTGCCTTGACCTGTCGTTTGCCTGCCCCTGTTGTTGCAATAAACAATGTTACTTCAACTCAGTCTGCACTTGGGTCTTACCTGAAACCTGATAGGCCCTTTATTGTCCACAGCACAAGGTGCACCTATGTAATGATCATGCTGTTTAATCAGCTTCTTGGTATGCCACACCTGTCAGGTGAATGGATTATCTTGGCAAAGGAGAAATGCTCACTAACAGGGATGTAAACACATTTTTCACAACATTTTAGAGAAATAAGCTTTTTATGCGTATGGAACATTTCTGGGCTCTTTTATTTCAGCTCATGAAATATGGGACCAACACTTTACATGTTGCATTTATATTTTTGTTCACTGTAATTTTAGTGGTTATGGGTAAAGAATATGCTCCAATGGAGAAATGTGAAATGAGTGTAAATGTACCAAATGAACAGCATGCAGCCTCTCGAACCGATACTTCCTGGTCGAGATTTACGGCTTTCAGAATGCATTGTCTGTCTAAAAATGTGTTTCATATGTTCACCTATGGCCTATTCAAAAGAATATGAATTTTCACATTCTTATGAATAGATTAACTTTTTTATTTATGATTTCTTTTAAATTTTGCATATACACTACCTGTCAAAAGTTGTCGAACACCTACTCATTCAAGGGTTTAAATTTATTTTTACTATTTTCTCCATTGTTTAATAATAGTGAAGACATCAAAACTATGAAATAACACATATGGAATCATGTAGTAACCAAAAAAGTGGAAAACAAATCAAAATATATTTGAGATTCTTGAAATACCCACCCTTTGCCTTGATGACAGCTTTAAACACAATTCTCTCAACCAGCTTCATGAGGTAGTCACCTGGAATGCATTTCAATTAACACGTGTGCCTTAAGTTAATTTGTGGAATTTCTTTCCTTCTTAATGCATTTCAGCCAATCAGTTGTGTTGTGACGAGGGTGGGGGGGGGGGGTGTACAGAAGATAGCCCTATTTGGTAAAAGACCAAGTCTATATTGTGGCAAGAACAGCTCAAATAAGCTAAGAGAAACAACAGGCCATGATTACTTTAAGACATGAAGGTCAGTCAATGCAGAATGTTTCAAGAACTTTGAAAGTTTCTTCAAGTGCGGTCACAAATACTATCAAGCGCTATGATGAAACTGGCTCTCATGAGGACCACCACAGGAATGGAAGACCCAGAGTTACCTCTGCTGCAGAGGATACGTTCATTAGAGTTACCAGCCTCAGAAATAGCAGCCCAAATAAATGCTGCACAGAGTTCAAGTAACAGACACACCTCAACATCAACTGTTCAGAGGAGACTGTGTGAATCAGGCCATCATGGTCAAATCCTGCAAAGAAACCACTTCTAAAGGACACCAATAAGAAGAAGAGACTTTCTTGGGCCAAGAAACACGAGCAATGGACATTAGACCGGTGGAAATCTGTCCTTTGGTCTGATGAGTCCAAATTTGAGATCTTTGTGAGACACGGTGTGGGTGAACAGATGATTTCCGCATGTCTATTTCCCACCGTAAAGCATGGAGGAGGAGGTGTTATGGTGTGGGGGTCCTTTGCAGGTGACACTGTCTGTGATTTATTTTGAATTCAAGGCACACTTAACCAGCATGACTACCACAGCATTGTACAACGATACCCCATCCCATCTGGTTTGTGCTTAGTGGGACTATCATTTGTTTTTCAACAGGACAATGACCCAACACACCTCCAGGCTGTGTAAGGGCTATTTGACCAAGAAGGAGAGTGATGGAGTGCTGCATCAGATGACCTGGCCTCCACAATCACCCGACCTCAACCAAATTGAGATGGTTTGGGATGAGTTGGACCGCAGAGTGAAGGAAAAGCAGCCAACAAGTGCTCAGCATATGTGAGAACTCCTTCAAGATTGTTGGAAAAGCATTCCAGGTGAAGCTGGTTGAGAGTGTGCTAAGCTGTCTTCAAGGCAAAGGGTGGCTATTTGAAGAATCTAAAATCTAAAATATATTTTGATTTGTTTAACACTTTTTGGGTTACTACATGATTCCATATGTGCTATTTCATAGTTTTGATGTCTTTACTATTATTCTACAATGTAGAAAATATATTTTTTTAATTTAAAAAAGGAAAAACCCTTGAATGAGTAGGTGTTCTAAAAGTTTTGACCGGTAGTGTACATATAACTAACTCACTGGTACACATAGATTTGTGTCATTATTTTGAAAGTTTACTTTGTTTATAACTTTTCACACACTCAGGTCCCCGTAACATCCTGGTTCGACGACATGGCCGACACAGAGCTACTAGATCTCATCCCATTCTTCGAGAGACTAAGCAAAGTGGAAGATGTCTACGATATTCTCAAGCAGCAGAGGACTGCAAGCTAGTACGTAATAAGACACTGGCTGCAACTTTTCACCACATAGGGGCCATAGAGGAAGCTGGTGTGCAACAGGCTTCAAGTTTCTTCCCACTAGAAGGACCTGCTAGTGTCTCTCGGTCATTGTCATCCTCCAAATTCCATTCACACAAAACGTGATAGAGAGGCCACTCAGTTTGGCACAGAGACGGAACAATGAGGAACTGCTTCATGGCAAACATTGAAAAGAATGGTATCAGTTATTTTTTCACATTCGATGCAGTAATCACCTCTTGGTTAGGACTTTTCGCCCTGAAGACAAGGTTAAGCGAAGCCCTTTTTTCATGGAACGGTGATCATTTAAGCAGGCGATAATGTCCTTTTCGCAAACTAATTGGGGAATACGATATACAAAACAAAGGGGTTTCGTCTTGAGATCAAGATAACTCAACCCCTTCCCACGTTTTAATATATTTTACCCAAAATGCCTAAGTAAGGGCATACTTAACCACAATCATTCAATGATGATTGTTTCCTAAAATATCCTGCTGTACCACAAGTATAATGTTAAAGAAAATGTCATCCCCTTTTAACTGAACATTATATCATGTGTTTTTTGCAACATGAGATACTATTTTTGGAAATGATTCACTACGACATACACACTCGTGTGTGTGTGTGTGTGTGTGTGTGTGTGTGTGTGTGTGTGTGTGTGTGTGTGTGTGTGTGTGTGTGTGTGTGTGTGTGTGTGTGTGTGTCAAGGATGTATGATTATGACAAAGGATGGACTATGTAGCAACACACAGAAAGCATGCATTCAGACGAAGAGGTTTGATTAAGAGGTTTGATTATTAATTATTCAGACCCTTTCCTATGAGACTCGAAATTGAGCTCAGGTGCCAGGGCCTTGTTCAGGGAGTTCAGGGAGAACCCGATGGTCACTCTAGTTCCTCTGTGGACATGGGAGAATCTCCCAGAGGGACAACCATCTCTGCAGCACTCCACCAATCAAGCCTTCATCGTAGAGTGGCCAGAAGGAAGCCACTCCTCAGTAAAAGGCACATGACAGCGGGCTTGGAGTATTTCAGGCCTAATATACAGAATGATGGTCAGACCTACAAGTGCCAATATGGATACCTGGTGAGATTACTTTTGTACAGCTATCAGTATTTAAGTAGTTGTTTAAAAACTTTTTTAAACCATGTCTATTTTACCTATGTGAAAGATGTCATGTTTTATGTCGTAGATTAACTGATATTGACTTAATAAAATTTGCTAACTTTTAAGAATTCTCGTACGGTGTCCAGGTTGGGAAATGGTTTGTAATCCATATGCTGGAGTTGTATGTGTGAAATTTGGTTTTAACAAAATTTAACAAAAGTTTTTTTCTATTCTTTCAAGTACTTGAACTAGACTTTTTTATATGCAATATCATATTGCAAGTCTAATGTGATGCTCATTTAACCTGTCCAGTCAGTTGAGTGGGTTGCCTTTTCATAGCTCCTTGTAATCATGCCCTGTGACAACCTTCATTTTCTTCATGACACTTCCTGACGTGTTTGCTTCTGCGTGTACGTGACTAGGTCTCTGTGCATGCGGATCTGCGTTACCTTAAAAATACAATTCAGCAATAATTTGACAAGATCTACGTCTTTAAATATAAAAAATATTTTAATGACTATAATTATTTGCTTTTTTTTTTTACTGCATGCAACAAGAGCGTAAACATCCATGTACTGTAAAGAAACTGAAACTGCTGATTAGTTATAAGAAAGAACTATAAAACGATTTGTACTTTCTCACAATAAAGCATGATTTGTCGAAAGAGGTAATATCTCACTACAATGAATGATGCATACACCAATAGTACATACACCAATAGCACCAATAATACACCATTAATTCAATTGCAGGGGGTGTTGGAAACAAATTAAATGAAAAAGAAAATGAAAATGTACCTGACTTAATATTAGGAAGCTATTCTCATTGTTTTGTACTCTCAGTGCAAGTACCCATTATGGGCTAAATATTGAAATAGGATCCCAGTGCTTTTTCAGACATTTGCATAGAACATTCACTCATATTTATGGAAGATTTGCAAGCAGATTCCACTCAAACACAGATCTCAAGTCATGATTCAGTGCCTAGTCTGCAATCAATTGCATTCTCTAACTGTACTTTAGGGCATATTTTTATATTACATTACATTACATTTTATGGATTGAGCACATGCTCTTATTTAGAGAGACAATTGAGTCAACTCTGTACTTACTGTATGTTGGTTGACAATTGAATGTACCTACAGCCTTTGAAGATGACATTGTTTCTAGGCATTGTTTCAAGTGAGTTGGGAATTGGGAATAATTACACAAATCTTTCAATTACTTATTATTATCTTTGACACAAACTAGTAACTGCCTTTTTAAAGACACGAAAATATCTTCACATTCTAACCCTTACCATTACAATTTCACATTCAAATATGAACACAAACATATTGGTGGATAAGATATATCGATCCATCTCATTCTGATGTTGATACTGCATCAAGATGATACCACGTCTTGTTGAAGATGAAGAGTATGTTATGTACAGTATGTTCTAGTCAAGCAAAAAGGTTAAACAGGTTTCCGCTATAACACAAATATTTGTCTTCATGTATGCATTGCAAAATGCATGTTTTGTATGATGATATTAGTGTCAACACACAGTAGATATCTTGTATTTCATTATTTGAAAATGTTGGAACTAATATCCCTCTATAGTGTTGATTCATACTATATCGAGTGATGGAATTTACTGGGAAACATCTTATGTTTGCTAATTCAATAATATCTTGGGCATGACTGTCACGCCCTGACCTTAGTTATAAAATATATTATTTTGGTCAGGGTGTGACGTGGGTGGGTATGCTTGTTGGTCTTGTCTAGGGTTTTTGTATGTCATGGGGTGTTTGTAAGTCTAGGCATATTGTAGGTCTATGGTGGCCTGAATTGGTTCCCAATCAGAGACAGCTGTTTATCGTTGTCTCTGATTGGGGATCCTATTTAGGTTGCCATTTCCTTTTTGGTTTTGTGGGTTCTTGTCTATGTGTAGTTACCTGTTTCAGCACTCTTTGTTATAGCTTCACGTTATTTTGTTTGTTCTGTGTTATTTCTTCATTAAAATAATGTATACATATCACGCTGCGCCTTGGTCTCATCACTATGACGAATGTGACAATGACATAGCTATAGTAGCTAACTATAGTAGCAATAATAGCCTCAAGTGTTCCATTGAGTGTTCCGTTGATTGAAGAATCGCAATGTTGCGTCTCTGGTGTTGAAAACTCTAGTCAATGAAGATAGCTAGCAGTAGCTAGCAGGCACATTGAGCAGGCAGGCCACGTTAGCTAAATAAGCTTATCAAGTCACTGGCAAGTGGCGATGTGTGTTCAAATCAAAATCAAATCAAACTGTATTTGTCACATGCGCCAAATACAACAAATGTAGACCTTACCGTGAAATGCTTAACCAACAGTGCAGTTCAAGAAGAGTTAAGAAAATATTGACCAAATAAACTAAAGTAAAACATAATAAAAAGTACCACAATAAAATAACATTATTTTAAAACGTTCTCACTATATAGTACACTATGAAACACTGTCTAGCGAATCATGTTACAAAACAGGTCGCGGCAGGAGATGCTCAAGATGCTCGCAATTCGTGAATGGGTTTTGAATTTTGGCAATTGGGATGCGGGTGTGCATCATCTCAATTCTCATTTTACCCAAAACAGTGGCAGACTCGAGTGATCACTATCAAACACATAAGCAAGTTGCCACTCCATAAAGGGCTTAGGGGCCAAGTGTTCTTCCAACATAACATTGGCGAAATGTTGTCTTATATAAACAAGTCTGAGTCCGAAGTGTTGCTTAATGTGCAGGTCTGTCTCACTGTCTGGAGGCTACACTTGGATAGAACGCAATCAGCGCAGCTGTTTCTCTGTGCATGAGAATTCTCACTGGCATTACTATCTTGTGTTATTGGGCAAGCACCCTCAGCAGAGTTGACAAAAAACGGAAGCATCCGCTTTTCAGGGGAAAAACAAAGAGGAAGGGGCGAAGCCTGAAAACCAGTCCTCGCTCATGCATTTATATTACATCTGCTACGTTAGGTTCGTGGGTACGTAGGCATGATTGTAATTAAACCCCAACCCTCATGTACATCGTGACGACATCAGTTACACAAATCTCACAAAATTCTGTTTTGGAATATACTGACTTTATGACCAAAATTATACTAATTACACTTTTTATTTAATTTTGGCACTGGGATAAATGTTTCTGACTAATATTGTTGCCACATACAGTGCATTCAGAAAGTATTCATACCCCTTGACTTATTCCACATGTGTTACAGCCTGGTTTCAAAATGTATTAAATCAAATCTCACCCATCCTCCACACATTACCCCATAATGACAAAGTGAAAACATGGTTTTAGAAATTCTTGCCAACGTATTAATAGTGAAATACAGAAATATTTCAATTACATTAGTATTCACACCCCAGAGTCAGTACTTTGTAGAAGCACCTTTGTGTAACGATGTGCGCTGAGAGTCGGGAAGCAAGTTCAGGGAGTGTATACAAAACAAGAAACATGAACAATGCACAGACAAGAAACATAAACAATGACGCCTTGGGAAGCAACCAAAGGGAGTGACATACAGTGGGGAGAACAAGTATTTGATACACTGCCGATTTTGCAGGTTTTCCTACTTACAAAGCATGTAGAGGTCTGTAATTTTTATCATAGGTACACTTCAACTGTGAGAGACGGAATCTAAAACAAAAATCCAGAAAATCACATTGTATGATTTTTAAATAATTAATTTGCATTTTATTGCATGACATAAGTATTTGATCACCTACCAACCAGTAAGAATTCCGGCTCTCACAGACCTGTTAGATTTTCTTTAAGAAGCCCTCCTGTTCTCCACTCATTACCTGTATTAACTGCACCTGTTTGAACTCGTTACCTGTATAAAAGACACCTGTCCACACACTCAATCAAACAGATTCCAACCTCTCCACAATGGCCAAGACCAGAGAGCTGTGTAAGGACATCAGGGATAAAATTGTAGACCTGCACAAGGCTGGGATGGGCTACAGGACAATAGGCAAGCAGCTTGGTGAGAAGGAAACAACTGTTGGCACAATTATTAGAAAATGGAAGAAGTTCAAGATGACGGTCAATCACCCTCGGTCTGGGGCTCCATGCAAGATTTCACCTCGTGGGGCATCAATGATCATGAGGAAGGTGAGGGATCAGCCCAGAACTACACGGCAGGACCTGGTCAATGACCTGAAGAGAGCTGGGACCACAGTCTCAAAGAAAACCATTAGTAACACACTACGCCGTCATGGATTAAAATCCTGCAGCGCACGCAAGGTCCCCCTGCTTAAGCCAGTGCATGTCCAGGCCTGTCTGAAGTTTGCCAATGACCATCTGGATGATCCAGAGGAGGAATGGGAGAAGGTCATGTGGTCTGATGAGACAAAAATAGAGCTTTTTGGTCTAACTCCACTCGCCATGTTTGGAGGAAGAAGAAGGATGAGTACAACCCCAAGAACACCATCCCAACCGTGAAGCATGGAGGTGGAAACATCATTCTTTGGGGATGCTTTTCTGCAAAGGGGACAGGACGACTGCACCGTATTGAGGGGAGGATGGATGGGGCCATGTATCGCGAGATCTTGGCCAACAACCTCCTTCCCTCAGTAAGAGCATTGAAGATGGGTCGTGGCTGGGTCTTCCAGCATGACAACGACACGAAGCACACAGCCATGGCAACTAAGGAGTGGCTCCGTAAGAAGCATCTCAAGGTCCTGGAGTGGCCTAGCCAGTCTCCAGACCTGAACCCAATAGAAAATCTTTGGAGGGAGCTGAAAGTCCGTATTGCCCAGCGACAGCCCCGAAACCTGAAGGATCTGGAGAAGATCTGTAGGGGGGAGTGGGCCAAAATCCCTGCTGCAGTGTGTGCAAACCTAGTCAAGAACTACAGGAAACGTATGATCTCTGTAATTGCAAACAAAGGTTTCTGTACCAAATATTAAGTTCTGCTTTTCTGATGTATCAAATACTTATGTCATGCAATAAAATGCAAATTAATTATTTAAAAATCATACAATGTGATTTTCTGGATTTTTGTTTTAGATTCCGTCTCTCACAGTTGAAGTGTACCTATGATAAAAAATTACAGACCTCTACATGCTTTGTAAGTAGTAAAACCTGCAAAATCGGCAGTGTATCAAATACTTGTTCTCCCCACTGTATATAGGGCAGGTATTCAAGGAGGTGATGGAGTCCGGGTGAGTGTCATAATGCGCGTAACGATGGTGACAAGTGTGCTCCATAACGAGCAGCCTGGTGACCTAGAGGCCGGAGAGGGCGCACACGTAACACTTTGTCAGCGATTACAGCTGTGAGTCTTTCTGGGTAAGTCTCTATAAGAGCTTTCCACACCTGGATTGTGCAACATTTAACCATTATTCTTTTCATAATTATTCAAGCTCTGTTAAATTGGTTGTGTATCATTGCTAGACAACCATTTTCAGGTCTTGCCATAGATTTTCAAGTAGATTTTAGTCAAAACTGTAACTCAGCCACTCAGGAACATTCATTGTCTTCTTGGTAAGCAACTCCTGTGTAGATTTGGACTTGTGTTTAAGGCTATTGTCCTGCTGAAAGGTGAATTTATCTCCCAGTTGTCACGCTCTGACCTTAGAGAGCTTTTTATGTCTCTATTTTGGTTTGGTCAGGGTGTGATTTGGGTGGGCATTCCATGTTATTTTTTCTATGTTTTCTATTTCTATGTTTTGGCGGGGTATGGTGCTCAATCAGGGACAGCTGTCTATCGTTGTCTCTGATTGGGAACCATACTTAGGTAGCTTTTCCCGACCGATGCTTTGTGGGTAGTTATTTTCTGTTTAGTGTTTTTCTGCACCTGACAGTACTGTTTCGGTTTCGTTTCTCACTTTGTTATTTTGTTCTAGTGTTCAGTGTAAATAAAAATCATGAACACTTACCACGCTGCGCTTTGGTCCGATCCTTCTTCATGCAACGATGACCGTTTGTAACGATTGTCGTCTGGAGAAGGAGGACCAAGGTGCAGCGTGGTAAGTGGTCATATTTTTTTATAAAATACGAAAACATTTGACAAACGAACAGTCCTGAAAGGTGAAACAAAACACTAAACAGGAAACAACCACCCACAAACAAAAGTGGGAAAACAGGCTACCTAAATATGGCTCCCAATCAGAGACAACGACAGACAGCTGCCTCTGATTGGGAACCACACCAGGCCAAACACACAGAAACAGAAAACCTAGACCTACAACATAGAATACCCAGACATAAAATACCCACCCACATCACACCCTGACCAAACTAAAAATAGAAACATACAAAGCAATCTACGGTCAGGGAGTGACAGTACCCCCCCCCCCCCCCCCCCAAAGGTGCGGACTCCGGCCGCAAAACCTGAACCAATAGGGGAGGGTCTGGGTGGGCATTGCACCGCGGTGGCGGCTCTGGTGCGGGACGTGGACCCCGCTCCACCTTAGTCTTGGCCCACTTAGGTGGCGCCTCTGGAGCGGGGACCCTTACCGCCGAACCCGGACCGGGGAACCTCGCAGTGGGCCCCGGACAGGAGGGGGACTCTGGCTGCTCCGGACAGGAGGGAGACTCTGGCTGCTCCGGACAGGAGGGAGACTCTGGCTGCTCCTGACTGAAGCCCGTCGCTGGAGGCTCCGGACTAGAGGGCGTCGCTGGAGGCTCCGAACTAGAGGGCGTCGCTGGAGGCTCCGGACTAGAGGGCGTCGCTGGAGGCTCCGGACTAGAGGGCGACGCTGGAGGCTCTGGACTAGAGGGCGTCGCTGGAGGCTCCGGACTAGAGGGCGTTGCTGGAGGCTCCGGACTGACATCCTTCATTGGAGGCCTCGTGCCATGGATCATCACAGGAGGCTTCGTGCCATGGATCATCACTGGAGGCTTCTTGCCATGGATCATCACTGGAGGCTTCTTGCCATGGCCCTGACCTCAAGCCTATAGAAATGTGGGCAGAACTGAAAATGCATGTGCGAGCAAGGAGGCCTGCAAACCTGACTCAGTTACACCAGCTCTGTCAGGAGGAATGGGTCAAAATTCACCCAACTTATTGTGGGAAGCTTGTGGAAGGCTACCCGAAACGTTTGACCCAAATTAAACAATTTAAAGGCAATGCTACCAAATACTAATTGAGTGTATGTAAACTTCTGACCCACTGAATGTGATGAAATAAATAAAAGCTGAAATAAATCATTCTCTCTACTATTCTGACATTTCACATTCTTAAAATAAAGTGGTGATACTAACTGACCTAAAACAGGGAATTATTACTAGGATTAAATGTCAGGAATTGTGAAAAACTGAGTTTAAGTGTATTTGCATAAGGTGTATGTAAACTGCCGACTTCAACTGTAACAATTCACCGCCACTTTAAACATTTGGATAATAAAGCATTTAAAGGCTGACATTGGTTGATTTTAATACTTCTGACAGCCAACACTCGATCTCCACCCTTAACTTTTGGACTTTTAAACATTTCCAGGAGACAGGGATTATTAGAACCTACTGCAGGCCTAAAACCTATGGGTGCAAACAACGTTTCCATGATGGGCTATTAGCAGGACAATAGACTCTCCAACCTTTACAAAAGGATAGCTTGGCTTGGTGTGAAGAAGAAAAAAAATCCTTGCAGTGTATTATGTACTCTAAAGTTTAAAATGTCTAACTCCAAATCTCATGCAACAGCAAAATGTCCGATAAAGGATATCCTGTACATTATTTCTTCATCAACACCTTTATGCTTTCGTGAATAAAAGAATGATAAAAATACACTTTCAAAATGCAGATGTTTATTTCATCTATCAGCAGGACAACAGACTCTCTTGCCGAGTTTAGGAACTTTAAATAAATGAATGGATCCATAGCGAATTACTATGGGAATAAATATCACTGAATGACAGCATAGGGACTGGTCTTGATAAATCAATCAGATGTTTATTTGGAAATGTTCTTCCAAATATTTAGCTTTTCACAATATTTAAAACGTTCAAATTCATGAATTATTAGCCTACATGTTGCGGTTCATCTGAAGTTGCACATGGGCCTATTTATATCATGAATATGAATTCAGAAGGCAAAAATGATTTAAATATTAAAGCATTAGACCTCTCACTAAAGATGTCAGTCATACAAATGTTATACTTAAATCCAAACTGGTTCTCTAGCAAATTAGTATGTCTCACCCCATGTTCAAGAATGTCCCTTTTCCCTTTATTCAGATTACAACCACTCACTTTCAGTTATTTGAAAACAAAATAATAACACAAATATTGTGGTTTAACTCAAATATACTAATTGATAAAAAACTTTCTTTTTCGATAAAATGCTTAAAGGTATACTCTTTGTAAATAATATCTTAAATATGACTGGTGGAGTTATGTCACACATGCAGCTACCACAAATATACGGAAATGTCTGTCCAACCCAAAATTACAACCAACTAATTTCAGCATTACCGCAAAAATGGAAGAGGCAAGTGGAAGGGGGGAAAAAGTAATCCCCAAGTCTAACAATATTTTACCGACATGTTTAATTATTCAATGCTCCCTTCTCTTCTCTATGCTGGAGTTCTTTTAAGAATACAAAAGAATCCATGCAGCCTTGATGGGCTATCAGCAGGACAATACTCTTACTGAGTCCACCAATTGCATCGTTTTCTAATCACATCTGGATGGATCCATAATGAATTACTATGGGTATAAATATCACTGAATGACAGAAATGTTGGAATAAAGTAGGCTGATGAAGGCAACAAATTGTTGCTTACTGAAACTCCTAAAGTCATCCAATTGTTATAATAGGATTTGAAGCAATAGCCTAACTGTGTGTGGTCAACTATTTCAACACCGTTTCATGCTGATGCATTGGTCCAGAGCCAGGCCGTATTGACGAAGAGTCAGGCGGAGAATGACGCATTGAAGAGGGCGAGGAACGAGGTGGAGTCACGATCCATGCCAGGCACACCTGTGAGCTCTGGAACTCCACCTCCGACAGGCAGAGTCAACATACGTGGCAGGTTCGTCAGGTCGTCGGTTCACCCTGACATTTCCATTCCTCTTCTGACAACAGAACTTGACCAACTGCTCACCAGGCACAGCAAGGGCCGTCCGGACCGTTATGCTGTTCTGCTATTCCAAGGATGTGTAACCGAAGAGAGACACCGAACACCAACTGGGATGGGTCCCGAGGAAAATGTGGCTTACCAGTGAACCTCCAGGTTTTCATCATTAATACTGTGTCTCAGAAGTTTATGTCCATGATTGATGCAACCCGAAAAAGCATTAAAGACAGAGTTAATGAGTAGTTGAGGTCACCGAGAAAGTCTGGACATGGCCTGCTCTCCCTTATGTAAGGAATTAGGCACTTTACCATGTTTACTATGTACTGTAGGCTATGTTTACTTGTCAGACTGCACAGTAGTCTAATAAACATATGCATTTTGAAATCGTTTTGAAATAAAATCGAATTCAATAACATATTTCTACCACAGTAGATGCTGTGTTTTTGGTTGATGGCCAACATTAAAAAGAGTCAAATGCATTTGTTAATTCAATCATTTTATTGTATAATTATTTAAGGCTCCTTTCTCTTCTCTGTGCTGGAGTTCTTTTAAGAATAAAGTAGGCTAATGAAGGCAACAAATTGTTGCTTACTGGAACACCCAAAGTCATCCAATTGTTATAATAGGATTTGAAGCAATAGCCTAACTGTGTGTGGTCAACTATTTCAGCACTGTTTCACGCTGCTCTGAGACAAGCATGGGGACTGGTCTTGATAAAGCAATGAGATGTTTATTTTCACTGAATCTCCATTTGGGTATTGGTTACACTACAATTAGGGTGTGGAAATGTTACAGAAAGGTTTTAAATTGTCTAGTACAGCCAATATTAAAAAAGGTCAAATGTTTCTCAAAGATGCCCTCTGGTGGTCAAACTACAACTGACTAGCATTAATGTCAACAATGGCTGACACTTAAATAATGTGCCATAGAATTCTGAAATTCTACGACAGACAACCCTAAAATACGCAAAAAAAAGAGTAGGTTTCAGTAATAAACAGGGTTTCTAAAATGCTCAATTCTCCAATTCACTGTCTACCCAACCAAAGACCTACAAGAGCAACATTTTCAACAACTAAACGAGAGCTTGTTCTCAACTAGCCTACCTAGTTAAATAAAGGTGAAAAAAAAAAAATGAAAAAAAAATTATAACAGAGATAGATCTGTGTTGGGCTTTCATGATTCCTCCTGGTCTTCAAATACTTTGAAAATAATTAAGTTTACTCTAAAACATGTATACATGTTTCAGAAACTGGAGGGCAGACCAGGCATTGTTCTCAGAGCAATGACAGTAAAAACATCACTATTGCATGGAGAAAATTGCTGTTCTTTTTGTGTTTATTAAATGTTTATTTTTAAAAGACTGTAAACCCCTTCATGTCTTTCAGCTCTGCTCCTGAATCTTCTGACAAAGCAGGAAATTATATTAGAACAATTTAAAACTTCTTCGGGATCGGTATCCCTTCCATGGGACGGTTGAGCTAACGTAGGCTAATGCAATTAGCATGAGGTTGTAAGTAACAAGAAAATTTCCCAGGACATAGAAATATCTGATATTGTCAGAAAGCTTAACTTCTTGTTAATCTAACTGCACTTTCCAATATACAGTAGCTAATACAGTGAAAGAATACAATGCTATTGTTTGAGGAGAGTGCACAATTTTGAACATGAAACGTTATTAATAAACAAATTAGGCATATTTGGGCAGTCTTGATACAACATTTCGAACAGAAATGCAATGGTTTTATTGGATCAGTCTGAAACGTAGCACATACACTGCTGTCATCTAGTGGCCAAAATGTATATTGCACCTGGGCTGGAATAATACATTATGGTCTGTCTCTTGCATTTCAAATATGATGGTCACTGAGGCCCCGGTAGTCGATGCACGGGCGCAGGGTTTTGTCCCTCTTCTCCACGAAGAAGAACCCTGCGCCTGTGCATCGACTACTGGGGCCTCAATGACATCACGGTTAAGAACCAGTAACCGCTACCACTCATCGCCTCGGCCTTTGAGCCACTCCAGCGGGCCACCATTTTCTCCAAGTTGGACCTGCGGAACGCCTACCATCTGGTGTAGATACGGGAAGGGGACGAGTGCAACACAGGCAGTGGACACTACGAATATCTTGTTATGCGATTTTGGTCTGACCAATGCTCCAGCTGTGTTCCAGGCCCTGGTTAGCAGCGTTCTCTGCGACATGTTGAACCGGTTTGTGTTCGTCTACCTTGACGACATCCTTTTTTATCCCGCTAAGCCCAATAACAGCACCTCCTGGAGAACCAGCTTTTTGTGAAAGCGGAAAAGTGCGAATTACATCGCTCCAACATCTCCTTCCTTGGTTACATCATCGCTGCCGGTAACTTGCAGATGGATCCCGGAAAGGTGAGAGCGGTGGTGGATTGGCCCCATATGTCCAGAGTGCAGGGATTTGCACATTTCTATCGCCACTTTATCCGGGGTTACAGCACCCTTTCTTCCCCCCTTTCTGCACTCACCTCTCCCAAGGTTCCGTTTACGTGGTCCCTAGCTGCTGACCGGATGTTCCTGGACCTCAAGCACCGCTTCACCACAGCTCCCATATTAGTCCATCCTGACCCGTCCCGTCCCGTCAGTTCGTGGTGGAGTCCAATGCTTCGGATGTCAGAGTGGGGGCTGTTCTGTCCTAGCATTCTGCCCTGGACCTTAAGCTGCATCCCCGCGCCTTCTTCTCCCATCGTCTTAACGCCACGGAGAAGAATTACGATGTGGGAAATCGTCCGCTTCTCATGGTGAAGATGGCATTGGAGGAGTGGAGGCACTGGTTGGAGGGGGCGGAACAGCCTTTCATTGTGTGGACGGATCACAAGAACCTGGAATATCACCACACTGCCAAGCGTCTCAATTCCAGGCAAGCTTGGTGGGCCCTGCTTTTCACCCGGTTCAACTTCTCCCTCTCCTACCGCCTGGGGTCCAAAAATGTCAAGCCGGATGAGCTTTCACGCCGCTTTAGCCCCTCGGCAACACCCTCAGGTCCTGAGACCATCCTTCCTTCCTTATGTCGGGAATAGAGAACCAGGTCCGTGAGGCACATCGTTCCCAGCCAAAACCCGGGTGGGTGTCCAGACACAGTCCAGATGTTTGTTCCAGACGCTGTCCGCTCACTCCTACAGGCTTGCCTACCACCCGGGTTCGTCGCCGTGCTCAGAATAAGACTCCTCGGCAAGCTCCGGCTGGCCTCCTTCAACCACTTCCTGTCCCTCACTGTCTCTGGTCACATATGTCCCTGGACTTTGTCACTGGTCTCCCCCCATCTGATGGCAACACTGTTATCCTTACAATGGTGGACCAGTTTTCTAAAGCTGCCATTTCATTCCTCTTCCCAAGCTATCCTCAGCCAAGCAGACGTCCCAGCTCATGGTGCAGCACGTCTTCTGGATCTATGGACTTCCGGTGGACATGGTCTCCGACCGGGGCCATCTCCAAGATTCTTAGCCCCTCTGCTGTTCGTCTTCTGTTGCCCCGGTCCCTACTAGGGATATCCTGAACACAGCCCTCATCGCTGAGTTCCACCGCCGGAATCCCGGTCAACCAGGTATGCGTCAACCAGGTGGCGTCCTTAGGGGGGGTTACTGTCACACTCTGGTCTGTTTCACCTGTCTTTGTGCTTGTCTCCACCCCCCTTCAGGTGTCGCTCATCTTCCCTATTATCCCCTGTGCATTCATACCTGTGTTCTGTTTGTCTGTTGCCAGTTTGTCTA